>NW_027397169.1:1398445-1425488 GCF_003265705.2 Callorhinus ursinus
CCCCAGGGAGAACTGTTTCGGTGGCCATGGTTATACCTTTTATGGTAGGAATCTCGTTAATACTGTGTCCTGCTTCTTTGCTCTTGAGTGCTGGCCTCCCTGTTAACATGTTTGTAGAACGACTTACCATTTCATTACTCGTGACCCCTCTTGTAATTTTTTTTGCAAAGACTGGCAGCTGTGAGGTAGTTTGGCTGATCATGTTCCCCACAGATATTTCTTGAAATGTGTTCCCTTGAGGATGTGAAGTAGTGGTTGTGGATGTTGACACCAATTTCCCAGTAGCCCAGTCAAGAGTGGGCAGAAAATCAGGCTGAGAATTGGATTGGAGGATATTGGGTTCAATCTTTGTATTTGGATGGTCAGTAGTCCAACTTGTGCTTAAATCATGAGGAAGTGAGGGGCTCATTGTCTCAGTACCAGAAGTTGTTGAGATGGGCATAGATGTAGTTGTGTCTGAAGGACTCCATGTTCTCTTATTTGTGGACTTCGTCTCTTTAGCTGAAGCATAAGATGGAATGTGCAGGCTGGTTCCAATGATGGTCACAAGACCATGGGGAGTAGATAAAGAGCCTGATTCAGTGCTAGATACTAAGGATGAAGTTGTGCCCATTGCAGAACTTGTTTCAGGAGAACCTGTGTCTGTTATAGCCCAGGGGCCTGATGTTGGGGTAGAAGCAGTTGTAGGTGACCAGGTGGAAGCAGGCTCTAGGGAAGACATGCTGGTCTCCGTGGCCAGGGTGCTCACTCTCCTCTCTGGGTTAGACATGGTAGTCAGGACTGAGTTTGTTCCCATGGTGGTGATAGTGGTGGAGACATCTGGAGTGGGGGCTGTGGTTACACCCATGACGCTCACTTCTGCAGGAGATGAGGTCTCTGACAGTTGTCCAGGCATAGAGGAAGCATCACTAGTTGCTACACTTGGGATGGCCACTAGAGTCTTAGATCTCATTGAAGGAAATGTGATAGATGGTGAAGAGCTCATTACTCCTCCTGAGGCATTGGTGAAGCTGGTAATGGCTTGGCTTTTAAAGGTCAGAGATGGTGATGTGGTTTGTTCTATGGAGGTTAGATGCAATGTGTCTGTGGCCTCTGGGGATGCACCATGAATCCGATCACTCCCAGTTGTCTTCTCTGACCATGTGATAGCAGATGAATAAGCCTCACCCACAGATATACTTGCCTGTTGTTCAGCTGTTGCAATAGCTACTGCTGAGGAAGAAAGTATCTTCCCCGCGGAACTGTTTTTGGGCAAACCTGTGACATACAAGTGGGCAGCTGTGTCTGTGACAGTCCATGGAGAGGTCCCTGGTGCCTGGGTGCTGCCTGTGGTCCTGGACTTCCTCTCTGGGCTAGGCATTACAGTTGAAACTGACCTTGCTCCCTTGGGGCTGGAGGGGATGACCTCCATTGTAAGGGCCCCACCCTTGCTTGTTAGTTCTGTAGATGATGTCACAGAAAGGGCTCCAGCTGGAGATGTGGTTTCAGTGGTCTCCAATCCTGTGATGAACTCAGACTTGGGCCCCACGAAAGGGGAGGTAGCAGGTACAAAGGAGCCAGCTTTCTCTCTTGCCACACTGATGAGGCTGACAGTGGCTGAGCCTTCTGACCTATCGGAATGGGGGGTGGTAATAGCTGTGTTTGGGTCCACAGGGGAGGCACTCAGTGTTGGGTCACTCCCAGCTGTCCGCTTTGACCATGGACTAGCAGATGAGTAAGCCTCCCCCACAGATCCACCTGTCTGCTGTTCAGCTGTCACTGCCCTTTTACTGAAGGCAATGGAAGGAGCGACCATGCTGCTGACCCATGTCTTGGTTTTAAGTTCAGATTTCTCTGTCGCTGAGCCTGTGGCTACCTTGGGGGTTATAACTAAACTTGTCGCAGAGTCCTGAAGGCCAGTGGAAGATGTGCTAGAAGGGAAATGCTTGTCCATTGTGGTCCCTTCCGTGGAACCAAGCCATGTGGACAAGTCCATTTCAGTTGTTTTAGAAGTCAGGACTGAGCTGACTTGCTGGACATTCCTTGTGGAAGTTGACTCTCGGTGGAGGAAAGACATTGTTCCTCTTGACTGGCTTGTCCCTTCTGGTGTCCCAGAGTATATAGTGGCCTGAGCTTCAACTGGATATGGGGAGGGTGAGATGTTATTTGTAACTACCACTGTTTCTGTAGATGATTCTGCTGGCACCACAGTTCCTGTGGACAAGTGAAGGAGTCTGGTGCTGCCACTCCCTGTGGTCAGGGATTGAAGGGTGGCCAGTCCCATCGTGGTGTCTGTGGGGGTAGTCTCTGTTGGAGTCTCCCTAAAAGAAGTTCCCACAGTGGTCCTGGTCTTGAGGCTGCTGCTGGGCTCCTTGGAGCTTGGATTTATGATATCTTCGGATGTTCCTGGGCTTCTGGTGGACAGGCCTGTGACTGAAACAGCTCTTCAGTTAGGAAGTATGCAAGGAGGTAAAAAAGGGGTTCTTATGGTTTTGATTCTCCTTCCTTTCTCCTTATAAATTTGCACATATTCTGCTCTTCTAGACGGCAGGAATCACATTGTCCTATCCTTGTATCTAATGTTGGGTATATGAGCTTGGTCTACTGGCTCGCAGAGCTCCCTCTGGCATCCTATGTTTCTCTATCAGTGTGGCCTCCATGCAGACCTATATACCACATCTCATGTCTTAAGGGAGGGTGAAGATTCTACCCAGGAACAGGGGAAAACTCTCCCACCTTTTGCTCTGTTTTTCCTCCTTTGTCAAGCCTTTAATCATTCTATTTTAGTCTGACATCTGCCTTTATCCCCTAGACTTCAAGACTGTGATTTTAATTAAAAGCTCTGTGGCTTGCTTTTAACAGGTCAAGAGAAGAGGTAGATCAAGGCATCTTACTTCCTATATATTTTCATATTCTTTCACCTCTCATCAGGAAAGGCAGGACATTTTTACTTTTTTTTTTTAAAGATTTTATTTATTTATTTGACAGAGAGAGACACAGCGAGAGAAGGAACACAAGCAGGGGGAGTGGGAGAGGGAGAAGCAGGCTTCCTGCAGAGCAGGGAGCCCGATGCGGGGCTCGATCCCAGGACCCTGGGATCATGACCTGAGCCGAAGGCAGACGCCTAACGACTGAGCCACCCAGGCGCCCCAGAACATTTTTACTTTCTAGCATAGAAAGACATGTCAAATGATTGCTTTCAGGAATCAGGGCAGCTGTATTCAACCACTTAAGCACCTGAAGTGGACATCTCTCACCTGTGGCCCGTGTACTAAATATTGTAACAGTGGATAGTATTATAATCATCTTGTAATTATGAATTGTCCCACAGAATAAACCAAGCATCTCAAGTGTACCTTTCCCTGTTCATGGCAATCCCTGACTTCAGTGATGGTGTCTGAGTTAGGAAAGCCCTTCACAATTGGTCAACTGATTTGTAGAGACACTATCTGTTCCTAAAGCTGAAGTGATTGGCTCTTGAACATATAAATTACTAAAGAGAAGCAATTTATATTAGAAATCAATAAATCTAGGGGCACCTGGGTGGCTCAGTTGCTTAAGCATCCAATTCTTGATTTCTGCTCAGGTCATGATCTCAGGGTCCTGGGATCGAGCCCTGTGCCAGGCTCTGTGCTCAGTGGGAAGTCTGCTTGAGGATTCTCTTCTTCCCTCTCCCTCTGCCCCTCCCCCCACTCTCTATGTCTCTAAAATAAATAAATAAAAACTTTAAAAAAAGAGAAAGAAATCAATAAATGCTCCATAAAAAGTATTGGTTGTTAGAGGGGAGATTGGTGGGGAGACAGGGTAAATGGGTGATGGGCATTAAGGAGGGCATGTGATATAATGAGCACAGGGTGTTATATGCAACTGATGAATCACTGAACTCTACATCTGAAACTGATGATACACCCTATGTTAACTAATTGAATTTAAATAAAATAAGTTAAAAATAAAAAATATTATCAATAGCCTCTGGATACAATAGCAGAAAGTTTTGATTATGTACCAGCGCATAGGACTTAGGCAATCAATTATTTTACTCCAGAGACTAGTGTTAAGCATAGTATACACAGATGATCATACATACCCAGGCTGAGGATAGTCACCAGAGGTGCAGGGTCACCTGTTGACCACGTGGTGCCTCCATATATTCCCTCACTCAGCTCCCTGGTGGTGGTTGCCACAGACTCCTGAGTCCCTGAAGGATAAGAGGATTGAGGTGTCAACCTAGCATTCCCTCAAGATGTGCATACACAAGAAATGCTTTCACTAGACACTGGCTCAGCCATGTCTTCATCTGTCTCTGAGAAGGCACATTGCAAGGAAGAATTCTCTTGTTGGCATGAAATCAAACCCACAAGATGGCCTGCATCATAATTATAGAAGAGCTTCTTGTTGATGGTGAGACTGCTGAATTGATTGGTCTCAGGCAAAAGCATTTGGTGATATTCTGTCTCCATCACCTATAAATATGTGAATTCACCATTGGTTAATTTTTCCCTCCCATGTTTTAGACTCCATGAGTACAATCAGGATTATACCATGGATTATTATATCAAATTAGTAAGCACATGCAAATACTATGTCTTGGTTATGCACTTTGTCATTTTCCTTTAACATTCTTTTATAACTATCATCATGCAGACTTTATATCTGGGGAGGGGAAAGGTAGGCTCTGACTGGAAGGAACTGAATTTGGACCCAAGGATGCTGAAAGTGTCACTAGTTACATAGAGAAGGTAAATGATTCTACTAGATATGTGGAACCAGAAGGACATTCTCAGAAGGAATTCTCTCTCCTCCTCATTGAATAGTATCCACCAAATCTCAGAATGCCAAAGCAAGGGAAGTCAGGAACTAGGTTCTTACTTGTAAATGGGATAGAGTTATCAAGACTTGGAGCTGAGCTGGTCTCTACATCAGGGGAGCTCTCCTCAGTGGCTATAGTCACAGCTACACCATACGTGGTAGCCTTTGGTGGCCTGGCCAAAGAAGTCACCTCAGGGGCCTTGTCTTCTCCCACAGCAGTGCTCAGGGACCAGAAGGAATCTTCTGGGGAGCCAGGGCCTAGGGAAGCTGTGGTTTTCTAGGATTGAATGTTTGTGGATGATGTGGATGGTGTTAGTCCTGAGGCAGGTAGAGGAGAATTAGGGGTTCTGGATCTCTCTGCTTTGGAGGAAACAGAAGAAGCTGAGGTTGAACTTGAGGCAGGTACCAGGGAGGACAGAGATTTGGTCTCTTCTCCAAAAGAAGGTTTGTCTATGATGGAGCCTCTAACTCTCTGTTCCTAGGAGTGATCATCAGTGAGAGTAAAAAACCCTGAGTCTCAGCAGAGAGGACACTTCCCAGGAGGTTGTGGTTGTGGTGTCCAGAGTAAGAGTGCTATTTGCTATAGTCCTAGATGGGCTTGTTGGTGTGTTGAAGGTCATGTGTAAAGAATCTGCCATGGGAGGGAGAGAGAATGGTTGCTGTTGGCTCTGCCAGGGAGGTCAGTGTCACCCACTGACTGAGTAAATCTGGGCTAGGTAGTCAGTCATAGGAAGTGAACTTAGTCCCAGTGATTTCAGTAGTAGTATCACGGAACATTTGGGAAAAACCATGCCGAGTCTGTGCCTGTGCTGGAATCCTGAGAAGTACTAGTCTCCCTCAGTCCAAGAGATTGGGAGGAACCAGTCTGCCCCAGTCCTTGCAGACTTAGGAAAAATGGAGGCTGAAATATAAAGGTTGGTGGCCTCCATAGTGAAGGCTGTAACCATTGGTGGTGTGAGCTTGTGTGATTCTGAGTGGGTAGAAGCAGAAGAACATGGTCAGCCCCAGAAGTGGTCACCAGTACATCTGTGAAAGGATGAGTTCCCTCTGTGTCTGTGGTGGTCTCCGAAGCAGCTAGTGTCTCTGCTGAGGTATTGATCCAAGTTGGAGAACTGTTCCCAGTTTCTGTGATCTCAGGTGAGTGAGTGACCCATCAGTTGGCCAAGACCCCCATCATCTCAGTGGTCAGTGGTATGTCACTTCTGAAAGTGGGTGACATTGTCATCTGTAGGGTAGGAGCCTTTAAGCTCTGTCCCTTGGAACTTATACTCAGAGTCAGATTTCCTTCAGGAAGAGTCATTGCTACTGGGGACTTGTGCCCTGACATTGTAAATGTCATGGTGAGAGTTGAAGGAGAACTCTGCTTGCCCTCCATGCTGCTAGGGACTGGTGTTCCCACGATGGCTACTTCTGCGCTGCTGACCATCCAAGGATGCTTGACCCCATCTGTCCTGGACCCTGAAGAGAAGGCCTGTATAGAGATGGTTTCAGGCTCCAGAATGAGTTCCTGGGAACTTGTATCCCTCTGAGCGGTTGACCTGGTGATAGTTGCTGCTGATGGGTATTCACTGGTTTTCAAGATCAAGGTAGTTGCAGGGTCAGTCAGAGAAGCAAGAACCCTTTCTTGCTCATTTACATAAGGCTGTGTGCTTGGCTTTTCAGAAGTAATGGAAGCATATAGTGTTGGCAGTCTGATCTACTCCTGAAGTCTCAGCAAACATCTGCTGGCCATCAGGAGAAATTGTGACGTGATACAGCACAGTTGTCCCCCCAGCCCTCCGTTGCTAAAAAGTGTACTCATGATTTTAGGAAGTATTAGTGATTGTGGTGAGGTTTCCATGATTATCAGATTAATATCTTTTGAGCTTGTCCTGAGAGACCATTTAACAAATCTGTTTCTGACCACCTGAGGGAGAGTCTGTCCCTCCTTTTCTACACGTACTTCTCCTTCCCCATATTTGGCCTTATTCACCCCTGCCCGTGGTCCCTGTTCCCCCATCTGAAACCCCTGACCACTGAATATTATTTCTAAGAAATTAGGCCATAATTTAGCATCTATACTCTCTTATTATTTTCCATTTTGGAAACTCCTGTTCGGCTTTTAAAGAGAAACTAAGTGCAAGGAAAATTAGATTATAAAATAGGTCAGTCTCTAAACCTCTATCACTTCTTCCTGACAAGAGAGAACCATTTCTTTTTCAGATAAACCTCTGGGACACAGAGTTGACTTTCTCATGGCATCACATCTTCCAAGATGGTGTTTTTTTCCCATGTAAGGATCATTCCAGGAGCCATCAACCATCCCTGATCAATTCTTATCATGATAGTTTTGGACTTCTTTCAGTAAGAGCCATCCACTAATGAACATGTCCCGAACACAGAATGATCTCTTGTGTTCTTAGAGATACGTAAGATCTGTATTGAAGAAACAGGACCAAGAAACCTACATTCTTAGGAGAAATCCAGGTGGTACCAACTTCTCAGACTAGTTTTAGCAATAGCACAGTTTGCCAGAGAACAGAAAACATGCTTCCTAGAAAGACAAAGTTAAGCAGCAGCTATAATATCATACCTGCAGGGTCAACCACTGTCACAGGTGTTGAAGGGTCACGGTTCAGCCATGAGGAAGTTTCATATGTGGGGAAGTTAGTAATGGACATCATAGACCCATCAGTGCCTGTAGGAGAGACAGGTGGGTTGGACGGATATTGGTCAGTTTAGAAGGAATGCACTTGAGAAAAATCAACATGTGAACACTTTGGAAACAAAGATTATTTACAAGGAAGTGTTATTCAAAGAGTAGAGACAGGAGAATGTAGGTTCGGGGTGATTTGAATGCCAACTCTGCACAAGAATTGTGCCCATGAACAAGCACAATGGAGTAAGGTATTAATGGGCAGGAATTGACCCATTGATTCTCTTGTCTCTTTAGTGCCAGCATCAACAGAATCCACATAAAGTCTGGAGGTCATGGGCATCAAAGTGCTGGTCTATCCTATAAAGAATGGGCTGGTCAAAGAGGTATATGAGTGAAGCAGATGGCTGCCCAGGTGACTTTAAGCCAGATATTCTAACAGGACATATTGGAGGGCATATACTAGATAGTGTCAGGAAAGACTGTCAGATCCCTAATGGGAAGCAGTTTGCTTTATAGATAATGATAACTAAGGTGATGTGATCAGTCAACTCAGGGAGATGAGACAGACACAGAAGCCACAGACTTCTATGCCCACCAGTCTTACTGAGAAGGATCGTCAATCAGGGATACCTAGGGAAGCTTAGTCATGATGGGCTGATTCTCGTCTGGGTGAGAACGGGTGACCCCGAGAAGTTTCAAAACCTACACATAAAAACGTAGTATTCTACCACATTGTGTAGCAATTCCACTACTAGATATTTTCCCCAAAGCATTAAAAGGACTCAAACAGATATTTGTACACTAATGTTCATAGCAACATTTTGTCTATCGGTGATTCCCGATAGACAGAAGGAGGAGACAACCCAAATGTCCATCGTATATGAATAAACAAAAGGTGGTATATATCCACAATGGGATATTATTCAGCCTTAAAAAGGAAGGAAACTCTGACACCTGCTACAACATGGATGAACCTTGAAAATATCACACTAAGTGAAATAAGCCAGACACAAAAGGGCAAATAGTACATGATTCCACTTATATGAGGTCCCTAGGATGGTCAAGTTCATAGAGGACAGAAATAGAATGGTGATTTCAGAAGCAAGGAGAAGGGGAAAATGAAGAGTTAGTGATTAATGAGAATGGAGTTTCAGTTTGGGAAGATATAAAAGTTCTGGAGACGGATGGCGGGGACAGTTGCAGAGCCATGTGAATGTGCTTAATGCCACTGAACTGTATATTTTACCTCAATAGAAAAAAAGTTTTTAAAAAATGTGATACGCATGGGGCGCCTGGGTGGTGCAGTCGGTTAAGTGTCCGACTCTTGGTTTCAGCTCAGGTCATGATCTCAGGGTCCTGATCTCGGAGTTGTGAGGTCAAGCCCCATGTCAGGCTCTATGCTGAGTGCAGCGTATGCTTGTCTCTCTTTCTCCCCCTCTGCCCCTCCCTCCACTCATGAGCACTCTCTCTCAAATAAATAAATACATCTTTTTAAAAAAAAATGTGATATTCATCAGGAATGGCTACAAAGCACTACATCAAAAACTAATGATATATGGTGACTAACATAACATAATAAAATTTAAAAAAAAACAAAGCACAATATGGATGAGCAATCCCACACTCTGGGTATATGCAGGCGACTTCCACAGTGATCTAGAAAACCAGATAACAGGGAGCTGTGGTGGCCATCTTGGCCAACTGGACATTTCCCTGCAGCCAGAATCCTGAAGCGATACAAGTAAAACAGCCTGTCAAAAGAGGGGAGGGGATTTCTTACCATCTTCAATGACAAACCAAGGAAAACAAACCCATTTCCAAGAAGGCAGAGGCAGCGGGTCCTTACTCATGAGTGGGGGCAAGCTGTCAGGATGAGGAACAGCCGCTTCCTGACCCAGAAGCCTCACCTCTGTGGGGTAGGGCCTCTGACAGTGCAGAGGGGGATGTCTGGCGGGGCTCTGTCTCGGCTTCAGAAGAGATTAATGCTCCTGATGAGATTCTGGCCAGGTCAGTCTCCACTCCCAGGCTGCTGTGCTCTAGCCCTGGGTTTCTAGTCTTGGAAGAAGTGTGGCTGGTCTGTGCCAGAATGTTGGTAAATGCTGAGGAAGAGACCCAGTTTGAGGCAGTGGGATCTAAGGGAGAGGCCCTGGTCACTGCTGTGGTGGACAGATCAGAAGAATCAGGACTGTTGCTAATGGTGGGGGATGTGTAAATAGAGGAATTTATCCCCCCTCCGGAGGATGAGCTGGACTGTGGCATGGTAGAGCTCGTCCCCCCCCATCGTCCCCAGTGCCCACGGAAGATGTGGCCACCGGGGGAGACGGGGACGATCTCGTGCCCAGCAGTACAGAGGCCCGGGAGGAAGCAGTTTCCCCCATTGTGGGGGGAATGCCCAATGCAGTGGTCCCCTCGGGGGACACATCAGAGGTTGAAGAAGAGGATCGTGGCCCAACTCTCCTTACGGTCACTGATGATTCTGACGAGGGGCCGCTTTGCCTTCCGGGAGTGCTTGGAATTAAAGACAGAGATGGATTGCTCCCTTTGGCAACTAAACTTGTTCCCAGATCGACGGTGGTTTTTCCATGGTCAGATGTCTGAGTCACCCCTCTGCTGGTTTCCGCAGAGCTGGTAGTGAGACAAGGAGCCTCTGTAGACCACTGTGGGGGTGAGCTTGTCTCATCTTGAGACATGGCGCTGACCGGTCTTGCTGCCTCTGATGGTGTGAGTCCTTTCTTGGATGTCAAAGCGGTGAGTGCTGCTGGGGACATGGGCTTTGTCGATGGAGGAGTAATGCGGAGGGGTGGAGATGAGCTCTGCCCGGCTTCTGGGCTGGGGGGGACTGGAAGTCTGGATGCAGACACATCGGTGCTGCTTCTTGTCCCCCAGGCTGTGATACCTCTGGTTGTAGCGTCTGAGGTTGAATCAATGAATGAGGTGGATGCACTTGGTTCTGGGTCCATGGTGAGTTGGTAGGAGGCTGTGGCTGTGCCCCCTCCTAGGTGCTGGCCCACGGTGGTCAAATCTTTTTTTTTGGAAAGCACTGGTGTCTACTCCCGGACTTGAAAGTTCATGAGAAGGTACAGGTGTAGATGTAGCAAACGTTGTCTCGGATGAACTTGGACGTGAGACGTCAGGGGCAGTTGAGGCCATGTCCTCTGTTGAGCTGGTACTCAGCCACGTGGCCACGGGGAGAGACGAAGTGAGAGCCCACAGCCAAGAAGTGACTGTGTTCTCCTTACTGGTTGTCGGGGTCAAGGACTCACCTGAGGCATCAGAGGTCAGTTCCCATGTTCTGTTTCCAGAGGAGGCAGAGGCTGCTGCAGACACTGGTCCTGGCGTTGACTGTGTCCCAAATCCAGGGGATTTTTCTGCCCGATCTGTGCCCTGGGATTCAGTGGAGTGTTCAACTCTGCCTGTGCTGGTGCATGGTCTTGTGGCTGGGCTAGCGGGACCGGGTGTCCTTGGGATTTTAGGGCTTTCAGGGTGAGTAGCTGGGTGGGTGGACTCTGTTCTTGCATAGGTGTCCATGGCTCTGAGCTCCTTCACTGGGCGGGATGAGGAGACCTGAGCCGAACGTGTCTCTGTGGGATCCGGAGGGGTGACGTATGTGGTACCCCTGGTACTGGTCTTTCCGGGAACGGACATCTCAGGGGGTGATCCAGAAGAGTCAGACATTTCCTTAATGTCCATTTTTGCTATTGATACAGCAGTGGTGGCCTTCACGGAGGGGGAGGTGAGGGGTGGGTCAGAGCCAGTTTTCATCACTGTGCTGGGACTCTCTGAACAGGTGTGTATTCTGGAGCCGAAGCCGGATGAGCCCATTGATTCTGGGTGGATGCTGAAGGTAGGGACTCTCTCTTCTGACAGCCTCACTGATGGGGCTGACGTACCCAGGCTTTTCCCTGTATCGGCACTGGCTGGGGTCTTCCTGGGTGATGAGGACGTCGTAGAAGGTAAGTTGGGCAGGTCCCATGTACCAGTCTCAGTTGTGCCCGCTAGCACGCCTGTGGAGACTCCCTGGGCTACAAACATGGTGGTCACTGCGACTTTGGCAGCAGGAGCAGGAGATGAGGCTGGAAGCCTGCGCCAGTGACTTCTCGTAGAGCTGGGCTCCGGAGGTGAGTGAATTGTTTCTGGAGTCAGAGGTGGGCTGGTTTCATTGCCAGAAACCGTCATCCCTCCAGAGGGCACAGGATGGAGGGCATCAGACAACATGCCAAGCGAGTGGCTTGTCCTCCCCGCGGCGCCTGCAGCAGCTGTGGACGGAGACGCGGTTGCTGAGACTGGGACCCTGTCCATGGCCAGGGCTGCATCCGTGGATGTCTCCGATGGGGATGTGCTTCCAGGGGGCAGGCGGGTAGTTCTCAACTTCTGGTCGCCGCCCTCTCCCCTTGCGGGTTGTACCCTGCTGGAAGCCGGGGCACCAACAGCGGCTGGGCCTTTCGTGTTGTGTGTCGTGAGTGTGGCCGTGGGAGGTTCCCTTGGAGACATTCCTTCCATGGAGCCGGTGTTTAGGGAGCTGGATGTAGGAACCACACCAGTAGCAGCAGGAGGAGTGGCCGCGGCTGGAACGGCGCTTGGGGCTGAAGGGGACTTTGTCTCAAACTTGGGACTGGTGTCTGGCCAGCCGCCGTTGCGAAGGGCAGTGGGATAATTAACCGCGCTCGCGTGGGTCTGTGACCTCCCTGTCGTGGAAGTAAAGGCGGAGGTCCGAGATGACCGGGAAGCTGCAGGAAACTCAGGGCCCACTGAGTCTGCGCCGGTCTCTTCCGAGGCCGAGGAGGGCGATGGAGAATTCTGGAAACGCTAGTGATCCTGAGGGCTGTGGGGCCCCCTGACTGTTCCGAAGCCAGAGTCCTGGCTTTGGGGGTGCTGGGTGTGTCTGGGGCTTCAGGGGAGGTGCTGAGGGCGAGCACCCTCCCCGCTGTCCCTGCCCCCGAGGGAGAGGGACGGGCCAGGGCAGAGGTCGGACTTGTGACTCTTGTAACACTTGCTGTTGTATTTCTTGGTGTCATGGGGAAAGGGACAGCTGAGCTGGGCTCTGTTCTTTCTGTGGTCCCAGGGGTCCCTGTGGTCAGAGAAGAGGTAACTCTCTGCACTGAGAATGTGCTGGAGCCTGACCCTTGATCACCCAGATCCGAAGCAGGTGACAGGAGGGGCCCACGGGAGGTTAGCGTGCTGTCTCCCTCAGAACCGGGCTCGGGGGAGGCCAAACGACTTCCAGTGTCGGACGGAGTCAGTCCTGCGCTCGTCAGCTCCCTGGAATCTGGGGTCTCCCTAGATGAGGTCTCAGGATAGGTAGGAGAAAGCATCTCAGGTGATGAGTGTGCCTCCTGGAGTACTTGAACTAGCGGCTGTCCCCGTCTCAGCTGGAGAGGTGACGGGGGCACTTTTCCTGGTCTGACTCACACCTGCGGGTGTCTCAGATGAAGTGGCTCTTTCAGGGGCGCCGGTTGTGGCCAGTCTACTCCCTGTGCTTCTGCTTTCTGTCACCATGACCCCGGTGGGGACAGTCCACCGATGGGTGAGAGGGCCACGTCTGGCTTCCACGGGTGAAGTTCCTTCGGGAGGACTCCTCTTCGGAGTGGTGAGCCCAGGGACTTCCACAGTAGAAGGGCTCCCAGCTGTTTCCGTGACGTTTGATGCCACTCCAGGATTTGTCTCTGTCCACTGCGTGTGCTGGGGTTCACCAGCAGACTGAACCAAGCCTGCCTGGGTCTGTGCCGTGGCTGTTGGGGTGCTGGGAAAGGGTGCCATGGGGTGCTCAGTACTCTCCAGGGCAGCGGTGCTGGTGCTGTGCCCTGGCTGGGGGGAGGACCCCTGAGCATCACCTGTCTCCCTGCTGTCAGGGCTGGAGGCCGAGGTGACAGTCAGACTGTTCTCTCTGCAGGAGCAGAGGTTCTGGTCGTGGTCTCAGCTGGGGAAGTAAAAGGGCACTTTTGTTCACCGTGGTCACACCTGCGGGAACCTCACATCTCGAACTGGTGCCTGTGTGTGTCCCTGTGCATTCAGTGCTGTGGCCCCAAGGACTGGGTAAAGGCTATACCTTTTTGGGTTTTTACAATAAGCGGTGCTCTGCTGCCACCTAGTGGCGTAGTTCAGGGATGCTGCTACAAACCCCAGCGGCTCAGACCAGCCCGCCCAGCAAAGAATACTGGACCCCAAAGGTCAAGAAGGTTGAGGTCCAAAAAACTTGTCCCTACTGTACCTCCCACAACATCCTTCCCGTCACCTTCTATAATCATAGCGACATCCTTGCAGTTCCCCAGCCAAACAAATCATAATTCTGCACTCCTCTTTCCCTCTGTCCACAGTTAACACTCTCGTCTTTCACAAATTAATACCTATTCATCACTCAAGATTCAGTTCAAGCTAGTGTATTCATTCTTTTGTCCTCACTGAATTTCCTAAGTGTTCTACAGTGTGCACACATCCATTCCACTGGGATTTGCAGGAAAGTCTGAGAAGGAAAATAAATATTGGTGTGGGGAACAGAGACAGAAGGAAAAAAAATAAGTTTCCTTACAACTTAGAAGGCAGTCAGACAAAGACAATTATCATATGATCTCACTAATATGTGGAATTTAAGAAAAAAAACAGAGAATCATAGGAGAAAAGAAGGAAAAAAAATAGAACAAGATGAAATCAGAGAGGGAGACAAACCATAAGAGACTCTTAGCTCTAGGAAACAAACTGAGGGTTGCTGGAGGGGAGGTGGGTGGGGAGATGGGGCCACTGGGTGATGGGCATTAAGGAGGGCACTTTTTGTGATGAGCACTGGGGGTTATACGCAACTGGTAAGTCACTAAGTTCTATCTCTGAAACTAGTAATATACTATATGTTAATTAAATTGAATTTAAAAATTAAAAAGGTATTGCGATAATTAAAAAAAGATCATTATTAAATACAATTATGTCCTTTAGGTGCTGTATATTAGTAATTGATACTCCTGCTCAAACTAGGATTAAGGTTCTGTTTGGGGGCAAACTCCTGGAGTTTCTAATTTATAACTGTATTGTGAAAGATACACGACAGTAATTCAACATTTGATTTTTCTTAGTTTATTTAAAAATCATTTTAGTGTCTTAGTGAATGTTTTTGTTAGTCTGCATTTGTTGTTGTTGATTAGTATATTACTTTATTTTTAAATTGTGATAGAAGTTTGATTATTTTTATCTTTAATGTGAGAGAGGCTGTAAACATTAAATATGTACATAAATGTAAACATTAAAAAAAATTTCCTTACAACTTACAGCCCCTTGACAAATCCTTGAAACAGGCAGAGTGACCTTCCTCTAGGAACCCAGCTGCCTCTGTGTTAATACTTTGCAAAGGGCAAAAGGCCGTCTTAGCTTAACATTAGCCCGAACTCCAGGACCCTGTTAGTCTCGAACATATAAAAGTTCCTTTGGAAACTCCATCTCTACCCCCAAGATACATGTTAGCAATCACCCTCCAAGCATATGGCCCCCTGATAGACCTCTGAAGGGTCTCAGGACTAAGGTTGTACTAGACAGTAGTAAATGACCCCTCAAGGTCCTGAAAACCTTAGAGACTAATGCTCTGCCTAACCCCCTCCCAACTTGAAAGTATATAATCAGCCAACCCTCACGATCCCACTGCGGCTCTTTCTGTCCACCCACGGGTCCTGTCTCCGTGCTTGAATAAAATCACCTTTTTGCACTGAACACATCTCTAGAATACTTTCTTGACCTTTTGCTCTAAACCCCCACATTTCCGCATCAAATATCACTGCTCACTTTTTTTTCTTCTGTAATACGAATTTTAAAAATACACAGCTCAATCATCTCCTCCTCCGGAAGGTCTTCTTTGAAGCTGTGGGATTGTGATTTATAATAAGAAATGCATACATTTGGCTTTTGTTCCTGCTTTTGGCAAAGAACTCCTAAAACCCCTTGGAATTTCCTAAGTGAAGAGAGCTATAAAGGTGTCTTTTGTTATGTTAATGAGGTGGCTTTGGGGAAAACACCTAAGGATCGGGGCCTGTGGGGTGGGGGGAAGTTGGATACCAACCAAGTGATTAGAGGGTTGGAACTTTCAAGGGGTGGGGGAGAGTGTCTAGAGGTTGAGTTCAATGGCCAGTGGCCAATGATTTAACCATTCCTATGTCAGGAAGCCTCCATAGAAACCCAAAAGGACAGGCTGGGAGAGCTTCTGGGTTGGGAGCATGTGGACATGTGAGTGTGGTGCCCCCTCCCCCTTCCTTGCCCTCTGTGTCTCTTCCATCTGGCTGTTCCTGAGTTATATCCTTATATAAGAAACCAATAACCTAGTAAGAAAACTGTTATGTTACTCTGAGTTCTGTGAGCTTTTCTAGCAACCTGCGAGGAGGGGTTGTGGAAACCTCTAATTTATGGTTACCTGGTCTTGCATTTGGTATCCTGAGCTGGAGGGGGTTGTTGGAACCTCCAATTTGTAGCGGGTTGTTCAGAAGCACAGCTAACAGCCTGGGCTTGCAAATGGCACCTGGTGTGGGGGGAGGGGGCAGTCTGGTAGGACTGAGCCCTCAACCCGAGGAATCTTGATGCTACCTCCAGATAGATAGATAGATAGATAGTGTCAGAATTGAACTGAATTCTCAAACACCCTCCTGGTGTCACACTGGAGATTGGATCCAAGAACCTAAAAGGAGCCCTTCCTGCGTGGGAGAGTCCCCTTGTCTGCTCTCAGCACCAATGTGTAACCCTTCAGCCACACTGCTACTGTATCTCAATTATCTGGTGACATATTGCAATAGACCGGAAGCTTCTAAAGGGTGGAAATTGCCTTTGGAACCTGCATCTCCCCTGCATATCAGTGTCTTGCATCCACTTGTTGCATGAATGAATCAAAGCACGAATGACTTCAACTCATGAGAGTACAACCTGAGCATACATGTCATAGCAATGGGATGAAAGTAAAATTCACTGGCCCATTCACATATTAAGTCTCTACTGTTCACAGAAATCTTGCGCTGAGCTAAAGCTGACATCAGCTTCCTTAGACATCTGTAGATAATCTGTCCCGCAGAAAGCTGCCACCTCCATCAGAGGGGTAGAAGTTGATGGAGATAGAGGTGATCATGGTGAAATCAAAAAATTATTCAAGATCTCTGTGCTGGGTCCTCGCTTTGTATCTGTTGCCCCACTGACTCTCCATCACCCTGTAAAATTCTTACTATTGAATGAATTAATATATGCAAACAGTATTTGACACATAGAAAGGCACCCAACCAAACTCCCTGGCATCATAGAATTCTACCTTCTTGGGACAACCGAATGCAGAGGTAATATAACCAAGATCATTTTTTTCCTCATATCCAAGGTAGACAGCTCCCTCCAGGACCAGAGTGTCACCAGCTACCCCTCCACCCCCTCTTTCCGTTGATCTTGGCAGGATGGTCTCTGTAGGAGGCAATGGAAGATACAAGGAGCCATGGGACATACATCAGGCCACTCTTTCCCTGAACGCAGAATTCTTTCTGAGAAGGTTCTGGTTTAGAGTCCAAAGCCGAGGTTACGCACTGACTTTCTGTCCTCCAACTGGTAAGGAGTGAAATCTCAAAACAGGTAAGGGTCAGGATTGTGAAAACTCGCTAGAACACAAAAGGAACTTTTACGACCGAGTAGGTCAGGTTACCATCTTGTAAGCAGTTAAAAGATGGATGCAGGTGGAGCACAGAGAGGTCTCGGGGGCATGTCTCAGAAGCCAGAGACTGGTGTAAATGTTCCCAGAGGTCCTGACAGAGATAAGACCAGTATTCCCAAGAAGACACAGCCCCCAGGGCAAGGATCCCGGCACAGAGGACGGCAGCCTTCTTGCAAAAAAGATGCTTTGGAAGAAGCAAAGACAGGATGTTTAGCATCATCCCTGGCCTCTCCCCACCAGATGTCAGTAGCCCCTGCCCTCCTGGTTGTGACAACCAAAAATCTCTCCAGACACCGCCAGTGTCCCCCAGAGGGCAAAAATCACACCGAGTTGAGAACCACTATTTTGGAGGTATTTTTTAATTTAATCTAGATTTCACAACTACTCGATCACACATTTGTTCTCACATTATAGATGAGAACCTGGAGGCTTAAAGAGGTTATCTCACTTATCCAGGAAGTGGCAGAGGTGGGATTTGTACCCAGGCTCTCGGGCAACAGTGTGGGTATTGTTAACTGCTTTCTGTGTTGCTTCTTTCTCATCCGAATATAGGGAACCACTTAGACTCCAGGATGGGGAAGACCCATCACCCAGGGGCAAGGAGCGGAGGGCAGCATGAAGAACCCAGATGGGACTCCGGCCTCAAATTCCCTCTTCTTGTCTGCACTGGTTCCCACCAAGAGGACATCTGAGTAACAGGAGACTGGCCTGTGCATGTGCCAGAGCTGATGGTTAGGTCCAGGCTGGGACCCATTGCCACCATTTGCATCCAGGACAGCATGCAGATGTGGATAGAGAAGGTGAATCGGCAGCCAGGAGTCTACTGTCAAGAGTGAGTGGGTCCCTGTGTAGGCCCCTGTGTCTGGCCTTGACACTCCCAGAAGCTGGGAAGGGCTCATTCACCGGCTCAAACTGCCCACCTGGGGGTAGCCCTGGGAATATCAAGTGACAGGCTGGACAAGAAGAAACCCAGGGCTGCCCCACCTGCCTGGACCCCATCACCTTCCTTTTGCGAGGAGGCCACCCAGTAACTGGGAAGAAAGGTGACCGTTCCTTGAGGCTCAGGGGAAACATGAACAAATCTTTCCTCTTTTCCAAGAGATGAGTCCCCGGCACACAGGATGCGCACAATACAAGATGGCGGTGACTAAGGTCCTTTGGGATCTTGGAGTGTCTCAGCCCCAAGGCGAGGAGGGAAAGAGCACAGGGTACAGATGCGGGAAAACATGGATTGGGTCCAAGGTGGAGGGAGAGGTGAGTGAGGAAAGGATTTCCCCCAACTCTGGAATGTTTTAAAGAATTACTCTTGGGGGAGATGGAAGCTCAGAAAGGTTAAATGTCTGGCCCAAGAACACACAGCCTGTGAGGGCTAGATTTAGATTTCTTTTCATCTCTGCCAGGGATTAAGGGAGACTTGTCCAGCATTTCAGTCAAAAGTCCTGGAGGGTGTCTGGATTGATTCCAGGGGAATCCCTGCCCTGAGAGGTGTTCCAGGTACTATGGAAATGACGGGGCGGTGGGGAGGGGTGTACAGGAGACCAGCACTCCCCGGGACAGGGGCAGGAGTTTACCCTGCTCGAACAGCACCCTGGCTTCGGACTTGGGAGTGAGCTTCGGGGACAAAAGTTGTTAAACAAGCCTCTGTTTGTGGCTACGTGCTTGGGGACAACTCAGGGGGACACGCTCCATTGGATCGGAGGTAGTGGGGTTGTCCCAACCCGTACAAAGCCGCCCACTATTCAGATCATTGTGTGGATGCCTCAAAATGACATCTAACCACAAAGCTCTTCCCGGGGCCAGAGCTGGGCCTCCGTGACTCAGGGCTGGGGGGCTGGGGAGCCTTCCCCACCTGCTCTGGGAGCTGCAGCCTGGCCTGGGTGAGGAAAGGGCAGGGCGGCTCCCAGGCTGCCACTGTCCAGGGTCTCATGCCCTTCCACGAGGGGGAAGCCCCTCTCAACTGCCCTTGGTGGCCTCCGTTTCCCAGCGAAACATTGAGGATAGTCCTTTCTCCTGGGACGAGTAAAGGAACAAGTACTTAAGCACCTGGCAGATGGTAGATGCCCCCTTCTCCAAGTCTCCCTTATGTCTTGCATACCCCAAGAGGTTTGGCTAGAGAGCCCAGACTGGAGTAAAATAGTCCAGGGGGCTGGACAGCCCAGGAGCCACAGGTAGGGAATCGTGGACCTTCTCTCTGTACAGGAGAGAGTCTGGTCTCTCCCCACAGCATGCAAACACATTGAGCTGGACCCCTGCCTCTCCCTAAGGCCGGTGGGTTTCCTCTAGGCAACGAGGTCCAAGCAAATCCCCCCCAAATGACCAACAGGCCCGCAAAGTCCCCTTTGGGATCTAAGAACACACCTCCCCTAAACCTCACAGGCTGCCTTTCGGTTTCCACCCCTCCCCTGTGGCTTCCCCTATGGTGCAGCCCAAATACGCTCACATCACACTGACCTAACCCAGACACACTAACCCTGCGCACACAGATCTCCCTGCCTGGACGGCCCTTCCCTCTCTTCCACCGATCCTGCCTGAAGAAATCCCTGCCAACCCCAAGGCCAGCCCACTGTTTGGGCAGACTCCCGGCTGTCGGTGCTCCTGCTCAGCCTCGCGCCCCTTGTGAGCGGGTGGCCGCCCGCCTGGCCTGCCGGCCAGGAGCTCCTGGAAGCCCGGCACTGTGACGGGCTCATTTCCCACCCGAGAGCTAGGCACAGGTGCTGGGAGCAGAGGTGTCAAGGGAAACAACCCCAAGGCGGTGAGGAAGCCCCGCAGGAAGGAATGAACGATCCCGGCGGATAGTTCCTTCATGGCGCAGCGGTGTTGTGAATTTGCCTGGCAATTGGGAAGACGCAGCCTCATCAGGCCAGCAGTGGCCTCGGACTTTGCCAGAAAGCTGAAGACCTCCTGGGTGCCCGTGGGGGCTGGGGAAGCCTGAGGCACTTGTCCCTCTGTCCCTCTCCTCGACTGGCCCCAGCCCAGCCCCACTTACCTGGCCCACAGATGAGGAGGAGGCTCAGAGCCAGAGGTAGCAGGTGCCCGCGCTGGCGGCCCGGGTATCCGGGGCCCTCCCAGCCCATGCTCCTGCCTGGCCGCCCGGGGCTGTGCTCCTCACCCCCTGCACGAGTCCCGGTGACTGAACCCAGCCCAGCGGGGCCCTGGCTCCTGGGAGGGTGGTGAGGACACGCCTTGCTGAGCTTCCCTAGAGGGGCAGGGCCTGCCTTGGAGGAAGCAGTGGTTCGCTGCCGGCAAAGGTCAGCCGGCATTTCTCATGCCCCTGTAGTGACTAACACCTGCAAACCGATACCCTCTGTGAGGAGGGGCGGGAGGGGACAGCCACCCCCCAGCCAAGCCTGGCTCCCGGGGGTGTCAAACCGAGAGACCCCCGTGGGTCCATCTGGGCTGAAGGGAGGACAGGGACCCAGGGCAGGGACCCGTCCCATTCTCTGAAGCCCCTGACCTGTACCGGACGCCTTCCTGCTCAGGGGCTGGCACCACCAGACTGGAGCTGGGTGGACCCTCCCTGGGGGAGGCACGTCTGGCTCTGGGCGTTTTGGAATGTGCGGGAGTGGACAGGAGACTGCATTCCCAGGTGGGGACTGCCCGGCTGCCGGGGGGAGCCGAGCGCTGGGCCTGTTGTACCTTTCCACCTCATCCCTCCCAGCCCCCCTCCCCCCGCCCCGCCCCACATGGCGCTCCTGGGGTCTGCAATCCCTCATTCCTAAGCCAAACCCTTCAGCCGTCCCTGCCAGGGGCAGAGAGGGGCATGAGGGGCTGGCAAGGGGTGCAGGAGCGGATTTGGGATCCTGCCTCCTCCTTGAAAACTGCAGCTTCCACAGGCTTCTTATCACCCCGGGCTTGGGCTATACAACAGAAAGTTCATCTCCCCTGTCACCCGCCCAGTGCAGATGGCCAGAACAATCCTCCTTAGGTGCCACACTCCTCAGTGACAGCCCCCACTCCTCCTTTGTCTTGCACTTGGGAGCCCCCACCCCTCCCACCCACCCGCCCCACCCCTCAAGCCTCTAACAGCCTGACAGGTGGGTTTATCTTCACCTCCAGGAGAAGGCACCTGCAGGAGCCCGGTGTGAAGCTGGGGGGCAGTGGACGCCCTACAGGGCCTCACACCTCTCCAGCATCTTTTTTTTAAAAGATTTTTTATTTATTCATTTGAGAGAGGGCGAGAGAGAGAACAAGCAGGGGGAGCGGCCGAGGGAGAAGCAGACTCCCCGCTGAGCAGGGAGCTGGAAGCAGGACTCCATCCCAGGACCTGGAGACCGTGACCTAAGCAGAAGGCAGACGCTTAACCATCTGAGCCATCCAGGCGCCCCTCTCCTGCATCGTATATCCAGAGCCAAACTCCATGAACCCGGGGTCAAGGCAAGCTTGTCAGAAACCCCCAGGTCCTTCCACGCTCAGTGTAACTTCCTGCTAACCCAATCTCCTGTCTTCTCGCCCTGCTCCCATTCACACACTCCTAGGACAGATGCACCCCGAGCCCCAGCTCTGCTCTGGGCATGCAGCCTGGCCGAAGATGGACAACAAACAAAACACAGGTGATCAAGCTGGAGTGGCAGAAACATAGAGGTTGAGAGGAGACACCCATCTCAGACCGGGAGGGGGCAGGGAATCAGGGAAGTCTTCCTGAAGGAAGTGCCACATACACCAAGACCTGAAGGTTAAGCTGGATCAGCTGGGCCAGGCAAGGTCGAGAGAGGGGAAGGGAGTGGTCCAGAGAAAAGACACAGGGTTAGCAAAGACTGGAGGCAGCGGGAAGGGGGAGATGCGGTCTGGCCCTTGTCCCAACACCCACTCAGATTTCTCTACTCTGAGGCACCCCTTCCCTTCTTTAAGAAAACAATCCTGGAGAAACAGAGGCTGAGCTGGTGGGTCCTGTTGGACGGTGATCACCGTATGCACTCCCCCCACCTCACAGAGGGGGAAACAGGGCACCCCAAAGCATCAGATTAGTGACACAGCTGGGACCACACCCCAGACCCCTGGATTCCCCAAACCCTTCTCATTTAAGCAATTCAAATTTTCAGGGCGCCTGGGCATCTCAGTCTATTAAGTGTCTGCCTTCGGCTCAGGTCATGATCCCAGCGTCCTGGGATCGAGTCCTACATCGGGCTCCTTGCTCAGCGGGGAGCCTGCTTCTCCCTCTGCCTGCCCCTCCCCTTGCTTGTGCTCTCTCTCTCTCTCTCTCTTTGGCAAATAAATAAATAAAATATTTTTTAAAAAGCAACTCAAATTTTCTTGCCCTAGAACGTGACAACAAGCACCCCTGCCAGGTCCAGGAGGTGCCCTGCTCTCCAGGGAGCACACGGGGGTAAGTGGGTTCAGGTTCACACTGGGTGATCACAGCTACTGTATACTGGATACCTAGCTATGGGTGGGCACGGCTTCCAGTCATCACCAGCATGCTGAAGCTAGGTCTTACCCTCACAGCCATTCTATAAGGTGACTGCTATTCGTTGCTCCATGGCACCCAAAGTTGCTCAGCTAGCCCAGAGCAGAGCTAGGATTTGAACTCAGCTTTGATCTAGAACAGTGCTTCTGATCCAGGGGTGATTTCTTCCCCCACAGGATGGTGGACGATGTCTGGAGTCATTTTTCTTTGTCATGACAGGAGAGGGGAGGGCAGGGATGCTGGTGGACACCCTAGAGTGCCCAGGACAGCCCCTTGTGTGATAATGTTCAGGTTCTATGCCCAGGCCACCTGAAGGGGCCACCCACGGTGAGCCACATGTGGCTCTGGAGCCCTTGAAAGGTGGCTAGTGTTGGGGCGCCTGGGTGGCTCAGTCAGTTAAGTGTCTGCCTTCAGCTCAGGTCATGATCCCAGGGTCCTGGGATTGAGCCCTGCATCAGGTTCCCTGCTGGGGGGGGGGGGGAGTTTGCTTCTCCCTCTGCTTGCCGCTCCCCCTGCTTGTGCTCTGTCTCTCTCTGTCAAATAAATAAATAAAATCTTTAAAAAAAAGAAAACGAAAAAGAAAAAAAGAAAGGTGGCTTGTACAACTGAGGATCTCAATTTCTAATTTTGTTTCATCTTAATTTACAAAGCCAACCCTCCATTTAGTCCGTGGAAACTCTGCAAGTAGGCTAACCACAGCTCGGGTGTGTGCACGTCCTTCTCCGACCGGAATTTTATGAAACGTCAATGCCGATCAAGTAGTTCAGGTGAAAAACCTAGCATCCGAAATGAGATGCGCTGTTGTTGGAAATGCACCCTGGATTTCAAAGACAGAGTGTGGGGAAAAGAACATAAACCATCTCCTTGGTCATTTTCATAGTGGATACTTACGAAAATGATAAATATTTGGATATATTGGGTTAAATAAAACATCTGATGAAAATTAGTTGCACCTGATGTCTTTTTACTCTCTTAACTGGGCTACTGGGAAATCTACAATTTCATACGTGACTTGAGGTCCCTTCCTATTGGATACTGCCGGTCTGGGATCTGAGTGCTCCCCGCTACAAATAATCTTAATTGTTTAGGATAATTATATTATTATTGTTTAATTGTGGAATCTTAATCATCTTAACTATAAATACCTTCACCTCTCTTTGCTCCGGCTTGGCAGTTCCTGCACTAATGACAGGGAAGGGGTGGGATCCACGGTCCCCTCTCTGCCGCTGAGGGTGTTTAAGATAGGTCAGCTGGACCACCTGGGAATTAGGGATGACAGGGCGGGTCTCCGGGTGCTCTCCTCTCTCAGAGGTCTGCCTGTCCTTCTGCAGGTGTGTGAAGAAAATGGTGGAATCAGAGCAGAAGTGAAACAGCCTCTGGCTCCTGGTCCAGAACAACTGGGCCGAAAGAGGGAAGGAAGCTAGCGGCAGAGACAGAGGGGTCACGCTCAGAGAAGTGGGAGAAGAAACCCACAGTGTCATCACGGAACCAGCAGAAGGAGTGGGTTTCTAGGCCAAGAGAGAACCCCCCCCCCGCCACACACACACACACACACACACACACACACACAAAAGTCATAAAAAAGGCAGAGGTAGAGAAAGTTCAAGCAGGAACTGTCAGGTGATGTCTGAGCAGGGAGTTTCTGTGCAGAAGAATGCCAGGCTGTCCAACAATGATAATGTTTGCTGACCACGTACCGTACGCCAGGCATCAGGGAACCAGGAAGAGGGTCCAGGAGCTAAGAGTGCTGACATGAAACCACAGCACTAACAAGTGGCATTTACACAATGTATCCTCTGAGCCCCACCCTTCATGACTGTAACGGTTCACTGGGTTCTCATGGAGTCTCTAGGAGGTGAGGTGGTCATCAACCCCTTGCACAGAGGAAGGGACTGAGGTACAAAGACCATGCAGTGGGAGGCGCCGTATACTTCCATTCACAACAGGTTCACGAATAGGCAAGACTCATGGATGGGGATGGAAATCGGAATAACGTTCTGGGGATGGGAATAGTGCCTAGAAAAGGGTCATGAGGGAAACTTCTAGAGCAGTGGTTCTCAATCAGGGGCAGTTATGCCTCCCACCCAGGGGACATTTGGCAATGTCTGGAGACCTTTGGCTATCAAACCAGAGGTATTCACACAGAGGACATCCAAATGGCCAACAGGTACGTGAAAAGGTGTTCAAGGGACACTCATCATCAGGGAAATCATCATCAGGGAAATGCAAATCACAACCACGATGAGATATCACCTCACACCTGCTGGGATGGCTGTTACCAAAAAGACAGGAGATAACAACTGTTGGTGAGGATGTCGGGAAAAGGGAGCTCTTGCACTCTGTTGGTGGGAATGTGCTTTGGTGCAGCCACTATGGAGAACTGTAGAACAGCCAGAACTCCAAATCAAAGGGAAAATATGCACCCCCTATGTTCATTGCAACATTATTTACAATAGCCAAGAGATGGAAGCATGCCAGTCCATCAACATATGAACAGATAAAGATGTGGTATCATATATATATATATGATGGAATATTACTCAGCCATCAAAAAGAAACGAAATCTTGCCATTTGCAATGACACAGATGGAGCTAGAGAGTATAATTCTAAGTGAAATAAGTCAGAGAAAGACAAATACCATATGATCTCACTCCTCTGTGGAATTTAAGAAACAGAACAAGCAAAAGGGAAAAAAATAAGAGAGAAAGAGACAAATCAAGGAAGAGGCTCTTTACAACAGAGAACGAATTGCTAGTTACCAGAGGGAAAGTGGTAGGGGGTTGGAGGAAACAGGTGATGGGGATGAAGGAGGGCACTTGTCGTGATGAGCACTGGGTGATGTATGAAAGTGTTGAATCAACATATCGTACACCTGAAACTAATATAACACTGCATGTTAACTGCTGGGATTAAAATAAAAACTTCAAGACAAAACAGTATGGCAGTTCCTCAAAAAATTTAAAATAGAGTTCTTGTGTGATCCAGCAATCAACCCACCTCTGGGTATATATTCAAAGGAAATAAAAACAGGATCTCAAGGAGGTATCTGCAGCCTCATGTTCACTGCAACATTATTTACAATCACCAAGACCTGGAAGAACCTAAATGCCCATCGGTGGAGGAATGGAAAAAGAAAACGTGGTAGAGATAAACAATGGAGTAGCATTCTGCTGTGAAAAAGAAGGAAATCCTGCCTTTTGCAAAAACTTGGATGAAACTTGAAGGCATTGTCCTAAGTGAAATAAGCCAGACAGAGAAAAACAAATACTGTGTGATCCCACTTACACGTGGAATTTAAAGAAACCATACTCATTAATACAGAGAACAGATTCGTGGCTGCTGGAGGTAAAAAAGGTAAAAACTTCCAGAAAAAAAGAAAAAAAAAACAGAGAGGTGTGGGTGCTACTGAAATCTAGAGGACAGTGGCTGGGGTCAATGTCAACATCCTCAAATGCACAATACAGCCCCTCACAACGAAAAACTGCCTTGCCCAAACGTCAACACTTCGGAGGCTGAAACACCATGTTCTAGAGGAAAGGAATGTTCTATACCTTGAGCTGGACAGGGTTACGCATATGTAAACATCCACTGAGTCATACACTTATGAGGAGGGCATTGTGTGCACTTCACTGGGTGGGGATCATACGTC
This sequence comes from Callorhinus ursinus, assembly GCF_003265705.2. NCBI lineage: Eukaryota > Metazoa > Chordata > Mammalia > Carnivora > Otariidae > Callorhinus > Callorhinus ursinus. The sequence goes on from NW_027397169.1 coordinate 1,424,575, forward strand.
AACAGAAAGTTTTCAAAAATTAGCTTAAAATTTTAAAACTGCAATCGGCAGAGTGTGGTGCTGAACTGAGGCCTGTCTGAATATTTTTTTTCACCCGGACAGTGACAGCGCCCTGCTCACTGGGCTCCCTGCTTGCCTTCTTACTCTCTCTAAATCGTTCCCTACAGCACACCTGTTCAAAGCCCTCCAATGCCCTCCCACTGCAGCCGGAGTAAAATCTGAATTCCCCACCATGACCTTCACAGCCCTCGGGTCTGCCTCCAGCCACCTCTGGGTCTTCTCCTGTCTCTGCTCTGCTCTACTGCACTGGACTCTGTGCTGGAACTTGCACACGTGAAGGCTTTGCCCACCACAGGCCCTTTGCACATGCTCTTCCCTCTAACTGGCTCCTTCCCATCCCTCCAGCCTCCACTCGGATGTTACTTCCTCAGAGAAGTTTGTCCTCACTACCCCCCGAAACTGTCCTGCCTTCTCCCTCACTCGCTGCCTTACCATCCTCTTTCTTTTCTTTTTTTTTAAATAATTTTTATTGTTATGTTAATCACCATACATTACATCATTAGTTTTTGATGTAGGGTTCCATGATTCATTGTTTGTGCATAACACCCAGGGCTCCATGCAGAATGTGCCCTCTTTAATACCCATCACCAGGCTAACCCATCCCCCCACCCCCCTCCCCTCTAGAACCCTCAGTTTGTTTTTCAGAGTCCATCGTCTCTCATGGTTTGTCTCCCCCTCTGACTTACTCCCCTTCATTCTTCCCCTCCTGCTATCTTCTTCTTTTTTTTTTCTTAACATATCTTGCATTATTTGTTTCAGAGGTACAGATCTGTGATTCAACAGTCTTGCACAATTCACAGTGCTCACCATAGCACATACCCTCCCCAAGGTCTATCACCCAGCCACCCCCTCCC
>NW_027397169.1:1425588-1520181 GCF_003265705.2 Callorhinus ursinus
GATTGACTTATTTCACTCAGCATAACACCCTCCAGTTCCATCCACGTTGTTGCAAATGGCAAGATCTCAATCCTTTTGATGGCTGCATAATATTCCATTGTATATATGTACCACATCTTCTTTACCCATTTATCTGTCGACGGACATCTTGGCTCTTTCCACAGTTTGGCTATTGTGGACATTGCTGCTATAAACATTGGGGTGTACGTACCCCTTCGGATCCCTACATTTGTATCTTTGGGGTAAATACCCAGTAGTGCAATTGCTGGATCGTATTTACCAACCTCTTTCTTTACTCCCTAGCACCTGCCAATTCTCTAAGTCTCTACTTTATCATCCATGTGTTGTTCACTTGCTTCCATCTCCCCTGGTGGGCAGGGGCTGGGTCTGTCTGTCATGGCTGTTATCTCCATGATTGGTTGAGTGAAAAAAGTAATGAAAGTGTTATGATTTCCCCACCGGGATTGAGGAGGGAATCCTGTTCTGTTTTGTTTTGCTGTATGAGGGCACGGCAGCCTTGGAAGCAGCCTTCTGGGGGCACTGTCTGTGAAATGCAGCCCGGGACCCCTCCTTTCCTACCATGGAATCTTTGACGTAATTCTTGACTCTCTGCCAGCCACTGCACCTTAGCTCAAGCCCTCACCTTGGAAACAGTCTCTTGACTCATCCTCTGCCCCAGCTCTCCTCTCCAGAGTTCCACTCCACCCAGCCACAGACTGACCTTTCAAAAATGCAAACTGGCCATACCCCGCCTCTGGTCTAAATTCTTCGGGACTTTCTCATCACCCTCAGGATCAAGTCCAAACTCTGCAGCCCGGCTCTCAGGCCCACCTTGTTCCAGGACCTACCCCCCAGTCACCCAACCACAATGTCCCCCATGACCCAGTGCTTCAGCCTTGCCAAAAACCCATCCTTCTCTGCCACATTTGACGTGGCTTCCCCCTGGCAAGCCTTCCCGGGGCCGTTCTCTCGGCCAGGATGGCCCTCCTGCTCCACACCTGACACATTCCTTCAGAGGCTTTGCCGACATGCCCGGTGATCCACAAAGCTCCCCACTGCCTCCCACAGATGGAATGCTTACCTCCCCTCCCAGTTTCCGGAGCACCCTGGAACTTCCTCCATGCGAGAGCCTGACCATGACGTCTCATATCTGTGTTTCCATCTCTTACAGCTCCTAGCTTCGTGAATACCATGTAGGGTACCTGACACATGCAGCAGGTGTGCAAAAAATAAGAAAAAAAAATTGCTAACTGATTCTTTCTTTCTTTCTTTCTTTCTTTCTTTCTTTTTTTTGACCACTCACCAGGCACCAAGCACTGGGCATAAAGAGGTGATTGAGCAAATCAGTTTCTACCTAACCACTGCACCTCCCCTGTGTTTTCTTTTCTTTTTTAAAAGACTTTATTTATTTATGTATTTGTCAGAGAGAGAAAGAGAGAGCATGAGCAGGGCGAGTGGCAGGCAGAGGGAGAAGCAGGCTCCCCGCCGAGCAGGGAGCCCGATGCGGGACTCGATCCCAGGACCCTGGGGTCATGACCTGAGCCGAAGGCAGACGCTTAACCGACTGAGCCACCCAGGCGTCCCTCCCTGGTGTTTTCTATACCCCTTTGGTGCTTCACCCTCCTTACAACCTCAGTGGGTAGTTCATTGTGTATGGCACAAGGACCCCTGATGGAACCTAAGCTGACTCTGTCTCAAATCCAAACACACCTGGGAGATTCTAGAGGATGGATAGATGGGTTTGAGGTCTATTGTTATCAGGGTTTCTGTAATGTGGCATTACTGACGTTTGGGGATGGATAATCCTTAGCTGTGGAGGGCTGTCCTTTGAGTTGTAAGGTGCTTAGCAGCATTCCTGACCTACACACACACACACACACACACACACACACACACACACACACACATGTCAGTAGTAACTCCTCCCTCCTCCTCCCCCACAGTGGTGCTAACCAAAATATCTCCAGATATTGCCAACTCTCCTTGGGGGGAAAAATCACTCCAAACTGAGAACCACAGATTTATATCAATACCAAAGAATCTGGCCCAAAGATGAAATCAAGTTACCAAGAAGAGAAGTGACTCCAAGTATCACCCATTGGTTAAAAGCTTACAGTTCTCATAAAAATTCATTGCATTATACATTTAAGATTTGTGGGCTTTATTGGGTATAAATTATACCTCCATATAAAAGAAAAAAAGGGAAAGTAATATTCTACATCTTTCTTTTTTTAAAAGATTTTATTTATTTATTTGACAGAGAGGGAACACAAGCAGGGGGAGGTGGGGGAGGGAGAAACAGGCTTCCCGCCAAGCAGGGAGCCCAATGCGGGGCTTGGTCCCAGGACCCTGGGACAATGACCTGAGCTGAAGGCAGATGCTTAATGACTGAGCTACCCAAGTGCCCCATAATTTTTTTTAAGATTTATTTATTTTTTTTTAGAGAGAGAGGGAGAGCAGGAGCAGGAGCAGAGGGAGAGAGGATCTCAAGCAGACTCCCTGCTGAGTGCAGAGCCTGACACGGGGCTCGATCCCAGGACCCTGAGATCACGACCTGAGCCGAAATCAAGGTTGGATGCTCAACTCACTGAGCCACCCAGGTGCCCCTAATATTCTACATCTTTCTAAGGTGATGCTGATGTTCTGTATCTTGATTGGAGTATGGGTTGCACTGATACATGCATTTGTCCAAAGTTAGCAAATTATCCCTGATTCTAGGTAGGTCTCCTGAAGCAAGAGAAACAAAAGCAAAAATAAACTATTAGGGCTACATCAAAATAAAAAGCTTCTGCTCAGCAAAGGAAACCGTCAACAAAACTAAAAGGCAACCTATGGAATAGGAGAAGATATTCCCAATGACATATCAGATAAAGGGTTAGTATCCAAGATATGTAAAGACCGTATATGGGGTGCCTGGGTGACTCAGTTGGTTAAGTGTCTGACTTCGGCTCAGGTTATGATCTCAAGGACCTGGGATCGAGTCCCGCATCGGGCTCCCTGCTCAGCGGGGGAACTGCTTGTCCCTCTGCCTCTGTCCCTCCACCTGTTCATGCTCTCTCTCTCTTTCGAATAAATAAATAAAATCTTAAAAAGAGAAAGAGAGAACATATACAACTCAGCACCCCAAAAAGCCAAATAACCAAATTAAAAAGTGGGCAGAAGACATAAACAGATATTTCTCCAAAGAAGACATCCAGATACATGAAAAGATGCTCAACATCACTCATCATCAGGGATATACAAATCAAAACTACAATGGGATATCACCTCACCTGTCAGAATGACTAAAACAAAAAACACAAGAAACAACATGTGTTGGCAAGGATGCGGGAAAGAAAGGAATCCTCCCGTACTGTTGGTGAGAATTCAAGCTGGTGCAGCCGCTCTGGAAAACAGTATGGAGATTCCTCAAAAGTTGAACTACCCTATGGTCCAGCAATCACACTACTGGGCATTTACCCAAATCATACAAAAACACTAATTCAAAGGGATACATGCACCACTATGTTTATAGCAGCGTTATTTACAATAGCCAAGATATGGAAGCACCCCAAGCATCCATTGACTGATGAATGGATAAAGAAAATGTGGTTTACACACACACACACACACACACACACACACACTGGAATATTACTCAGCCATAAAAAAATCTTTCCATTTGCAACAACATGGATGAAGCTAGACAGTGCAATGCTAAGTGAAATAAGTCAATCAGAGAAAGACAAATACCATATGATCTCATTCATATGTGGAACTTAAGAAACAAAACAAATATGCAAAGGGAAAAAAAACAAGAGAGAGAGAGAAACCAAGAAAGAGACTCTTAACTATAGAGAACTGATGGTTACCAGAAAGAAGGTGGGCTGGGTGAAATAAGAGAAGGAGATTAAGGAGAACACTTGTGATGAGGACCAGTTGATGTATAGAATGCTTGAATCACTATATTGTACACCTGAAACTAATATAACACTGTATGTTAATTAAACTGGAATTAAAATAAAAACTTAAATAAAGGGGTATCTGGGTGACTCAGTCAGTTAAGCACCTGCCTTCAGCTCAGGTCATGATCCCAGGGTCCTGGGATCGAGCCCTGCATCGGACTCCCTGCTTGGTGGGGAGCCTGCTTCTCCCTCTCCCTCTGCCTGCCACTCCCCCTGCTTGTGCTCTCTCTCTCTGTCAAATAAATAAATAAACTCTTAAAGAAAACTTAGAAAAATATACCTAAAATCTTTGCATTTCCCTGAATGTAAATTTGCTCTCAAAAGATAAAAATCTATACACAAATACTGAACTTCAGTTAGCTCTCTTCATGGTGAACTATTTAGGGGGGATAGTACTGACAATACCATACAACTTCTTTGGAATGCATAAAAAAATAAGATGGTTAGATAAGGTGGATAGAGGGAGGGATGGATGGATGGATGGATGGATGGATGGATGGATGACGGATGGGTGGGTGGATGGATGACGGATGGGTGGGTGGATGGATGATGGATGAACTGATGGATGATGGATGGATGGATGGATGTGTGATAAAGCAAATATGGCAAAATGTGAATATAGAATCTAGGTAGTGGGTTTTAAAGAATTCACAGCAACATTCTTTCAACTTCGCTGTATGTTTGAAATTTTTCACAATAAGATGTTGGAAAACAGTGCCTTGGGATGTACACTTAAATTTGTGCTGTTAATGTACCTAAATTCTAATTCCTTACAAAAGGACAAAGTAAGAGTCTATATGGCTTTCGGGTCAGATTTACCTCTGACCTAGCTGTGCCTTTTCTCCCTCTGAAACTGCTTTCTCTCCCATCAGCTTGGGGTGGTGATGTATCGAGGCAAGTTGACAGGTATAAGCTCTAGTATCAGACACACAGGGTTCGAATCACAGCTCCATTTCTCAGGTGTGCAGCCTGGGACAATGACCTTTCTTCCCGTGCATCTCGAGAAGGCAATGACAGCACCTACCTTGCGACATTGCTAATTGAGGCTGAAATGCTATGCTGCATATCCCTGTAACAAAGCCAGTGACAACAAGAGGTGACATGAAGCATGCTTCTCTGGGAGCATGTATAAGACAGACACCTTCTGTCCTGGGGGAAATATTGGTAGACTTCAGAAAAGTCAGGAGAGAGGAAAGGAATGGATTCTCCCTCAGCTCTCAGAAGGAACCAACCCTGCCAACACACTGATCTTGATCATGGACTTCCAGCCTCCGGAAGTGTGATACAATAGATTTCCTTGTTGAAGCCACTCAGTTGATGGGCTTTGTTACAGTAGCCCCACGAAATGAATACACCTATAAATAGCAACAGGGAAGCCAGCAGCAGAGCAGGAGGGCAGCGAGCAATGATTCTATTCACACTGACAGATTTTCTTCATGGGTGAATAATATTCCATGGAATACATTGACACCATTTTCTTTATCCATGCGTCTATCAATGCAATGACGCGGATGGAGCTAGAGAGTACAACGCTAAGCGAGAGAAGTCAGAGAAAGACAAATACCAGATGATTTCTCTCATATGTGGAATTTAAGAAACAAAACAAACAAGCGAAGGGAAAAAGAGAGAGACAAACCAAGAAACAGACTCGGAACTCTAGAGAACAATCTGATGGTTACCAGAGGGCAGGGGAGGGAATGGGGGAAACAGGTGATGGAGATGAAGGAGGGCACTTGCCGTGATGAGCACCGAGTGATGTACGAAAGTGCTCAATCACTATATTGGACGCCTGACACTAATATAATGCTGTATGTTAACTACTGGAATTAAAATAACGTAAGATAAAATAATGCGGAAAAAAAAAACACCTGATGGGTTTTTGCCAGGTACTGTACCAGTTATGAAGATAGCCCCTGCCCTAGGGGGCTTTGGAGGGACTGAAGGAGGCAGGCAGTAAGGAATAGCATGCATGACGTCTGTGACTTCAGGTACCTACAAGGTGGGGATTTAATCTAGCCTGGGGCTTGCTGAACTGGGGGGTGGGGCGGAGACCTGAAGAGTGAGAAATATCAGACAGAGGGAGGGCAGAGCCAAAACCAGAGGCTAGAGTGAGCTGGGGCAGAAGTTTCCTTCAGGGGGAGAAAGGTCCAGAGAGAATCTGGAGAGACAGGTGGCGAGGCCCAGAAGGCCGTGGACCCAGGCGTGGTTGACAGAACAGTCGCCTCCCAAAGATGTCAACGTCCTAATTCCCAAGCCTGCAAATATGACCTTACGTGGCAAAAGGGTCTCTGCAGATGTAGTTGAGTTAAGGATGTCGAGATGGGGAGGTGCTCCTGGATGACCCAGGTGGCCCGGTGTCATTACACGGTCCTACTAAGAGGGAGGCGGGAGGGTCAGAGTCCCAGAAGGAGATGTGATGAGGGAAGTAGAGTCAGAGAGAGATCTGAAGATACTCCACTGCTGGTTTGAAGACAGAGGACGGACCCATGAGCCAAAGAACTTTCTAGAAGCTAGAAAGGCAAGCAACAGATTCTCTCCATCATTAAGTGTGTGGTGACTTGGTCCAGCAGCCATAGGGAACTTATACACCATGGGGTACTTCATGGGGGTGCTCAGAGGAGTGATGCTAACTCCCCAAGGGCACCCAGATGCCCAGAAATGTTTGCCAAACAACTATGTGAATAGATGAACCAACAGAAAAGCCAGCAACCCTTGTCACCCCTGTCACCGCTATGGCACACTAAGGCATTTACCAGCAAGACCTTGATGTATGCCTTTAAGCCTTACAACACACCTCTGAGTTCTGTGCTACTTTGCCCTTTTCACAGATGTGGAGACCACAGCCCAGAGCAATTGTCCAACTTGCTCATTCGGTAAAGCAGAGGCAAATGCAGGATTTGAACCCAGGCAGGTCCAAATCCAGAGCCTGCACCCATGTGTGCCCAGCACTGTGCTTCACTGTGTGTTTGTTAAAATAGATGAACAGACCAACGAAAGCATCCGTGACCCTGCAGCTGAGATGTCCTTCTCTGAAGACCCTCCTCCAAGGAGGTGGCAGCTGTGACATCTCTGGGAGGGAATCTTTGAGGAGACCTTGAGCCCTGGTATGCAAAGGAGGCCCCAAGTTGAGGCCTTTCAAGGGATTCCATACTACACTGTTTTCTTTCAAGAAGGAACTTCCCAAGAGTGGTCTTTTTGATAGTGCCATAGGGACGGATTTTAATTACATGAAAATGCTTGGGTTTTCCTAATCTATAAGGCCCCACTACAACATTCCCCATGTGGAGCCTTTCAGCCTCTACTTACATGCCTCCAGTGATGGGGAGCTCACTACCTTACTCAACTCTCATGAGTAATCCCATCTCTCCTGATTAATCATGATAACGTCCCTCTATTCATAACTTATTTCTGAGTGCTAGAGCTACAAAGTCTTCTTCTCCAACATGCAATCTCTTTCTTGGCTTTTTCTTCAGCCAGAAGCAGACTGTAAAATAACATACGTAAGTGCGTGTAGTCAGTTCACTGCACTCAGATTGAGACAAACCCCACACACTGGCTGAGGAAGTTGTGGCAGGCAACTGTCAAAGCTGGCCCTCAAGGATCCCCACCTCTTGATCCTCACACCTTTGTGGAATCCTCTCCCCTCAGATGTGGGCTGGACTTAACGAATCCATGCTAATGAACAGAATACGGCAAGAGTGAAAGTATGCCCCTTCTGTGATTTAGGTTCCCAAAGATTACAGCTTCTACCTTGTTGGACTCTCTCTGTTGCCTCTCTGGCTCACATGCTTGGGCAAAGCAAATGGCCATGTGGGAGAGGACCGTGAGGAGAGGAATTGAGGGCAGTCTCCTGCCAAAAGCTGGCAAGAAACTGAGAATCCCTAATCCAGCAGCCACTAAGGACTGAATCCTGCCAACAGTGAACTTGGAGGCAAATCCTTCCTGCGTAGAGACTTCAGGTGATAGCCTGAGGACAACCTGTGGGAGACCCCGAGGCAGACGGAGGACTGAGCTGCACCCAGATCCTGACCCACAGACACTGAGATAACAAATGTTGTTTTAAGCCTGTGGGGGTTTGTGGGGGGCGAGGGGGGGTGATCTGTTCTGTAGCCACAGGTGACTGATACAAATGCCCCCCCAAGCTAGCCCCTACCCACCCCCTTGACCTCTTATGACTCCTTGTTCACACACCGCAGCCATTCGGCCTTCTTGAAGCTCCCTGGACACACCACACATGTTCTCTGCTGAGAGATTTCACATAGGCTGTTCCATCTGCCTGAAATGCCTTTCCCCCTGCAGGATCCCTCTCGGTCTTGGCTCCAATGCCACCAGTTCAGAGAGGCCTTCACTGACCACCTTACCAGTAGTTGCCTCCAGCCACTCGCTCACCTGGCTCTACCTTCCTTTGTTATAACCTGCTAGATTTTCTGCCCCTGTGAGGGCAGAGACCTGCAGCGTGTTGCTTGCTGTGCGTCCTTCGTGCTCAGCACAAGCGAAGCCACAAAGCAGGTGCTCAATCAATATTTGCCAGGTAAGTGAGTGGGTGAATGAAGCCAGTGCCAACTCCAACACTTTAAGCTGAAAAACAAAGCAAAAACAGGAGCTGGTGCCACCTGCCCAAATGTCCGGCACCACACCTGGCCCAGCTCTTGCCGGCGGGGCAGGCAGGGGTCAGCCTGCACTTCCCCCACCCCTGGCAGAGGCTGCAGGGAGGACTCCCTCCTGCTAGACAGTTGGTCTAGTGACCGATAGTATCTACTGGTCTTCAAGGTCTCCTGGCCCCTCTCTGTGGGTGTCAGCCAGCTGAGGGAACACCATGACAGGCCGCTAATCTCAAGTGACTCCGGAAGCAGCTGGGCAGGGCTGCCAGGAAGGGTTCGGGCGGAGCCAGGTCAGGAGACCGCCCCTCCAAGGTGCCCCGGCGCTCTCGAAATGTATGAAGAACACATTTGGTCCCAGGGAGGTAATGACTGGCGGCGTCCTCAGTCAACGGCTTTAAGGAACCATTCTCCTCCTAATGAGTTCCACGAATCAGGCACTGTGCTAAGCGTCTGCCACATGTTAGCTCATTAAATGTTCACAGAAATCCTGAGGAGCGGCATTGCTCTTATAGTCCACTTTCGTAGATGAGGATGCTGAGGGTCAGCGGGATAGGCTGTGTGTCCACCGCCAGGATGCAGAAGGGCTGGGATTCAAACCCCCATCCAAGGCCAGACGCCAGCAAGGATAACCACAGTCTTCCTCGCCCTCCCCACCTTGACCTGTGCCCACAGGACAGCCTTGAGGGGCAAAGATGAACAAGAGCCAGGGCAGGACACACGCCCTCTCTGGGACAGATCCTGGGAACCCCCTTCAGAGACTGTAATTTCTTCCAGGAGGAATACAATGCGATTTAAAAACATGACACAATGAAAACATTTCCAGCAGCCACACCCAACAAAAGTAAAAAGAAACAGGTGAAAATTATATGAATCATGTGCCTCGGGGCTTGGCAAACTTTTTCTGTAAAGGATCTGAGTAAGTATTTTAGGTTTCGAGGATTCTTGTCTCTGCTGCATAATCCCCTTTGTTTTGGGTGGGTTTTGGGGTTTCTTTGTTGTTGCTGTTTGTTTGTTTTGTTTGTTTTTGGAGGGGGGGTTGGTTTTTGTGGTCTTGGGTTTGGAAGTTTTGCCCCAGACCTTTAAATATGTAAAAAAAACCATTCAGAGCTTGAGGTCTTTACAAAAACAGGGCCACAGGGCCTTTGCTCATGACCTGAAGCACTCAAGAAACAAAGGGTAATGTATTTTAAAATACTTGAAGGAGGAAGGGAAGAAGGAAGGGGGGAGAACAAAGAAAGTGAATGGAGAAGGTGGAAAGGAGGGAAAAGAGAAGGGGAAGAGGTAAGGAAGGGGAAGAAAACAGAAGGAAGGAGAGAGAGCAAGAGAGGGGGTCAGGAAGATGCAGAAGAAACACCGGTACACACCCCCCGCTCCAGCATCTTTCCCACATCCCCTTGCTGGTGAACTCCTTCTCAATTTCAGTTCCTGATGGAGAAACCCCCCAGGCCCCCTAGCCCAGGTTAGGCCCCCCTGCCCGAACCCCGAGTCCTGCTCCTCTCCTCCGGATCATCACAGTTTACCGTGATGTGTTTGATAATCTCCCTTCCCTGTTTGTCTCTGAGCCTTGCGAAGCCTGGACAGGTTTGGCAACAGTGGCATTTGACCCTTGCCGTGAGGCACAAACTCCACATCTGTGAAACTGACCAGTACAGAAACAAAACCATAAAACACTCGTAAGCCCAACGAAATGTCCCCTTGGCAGATTCAAACAGCGAGGACTCACTTCTCTGGTCCTGGAATAGGGCGGCATTGTGTACATTGCAGGGTGATGAGCATCTTTCCGCCAGATGCCACAATAGCCTCCCCTCTCCCCACGTGTGACAACCAGAAATGTCTCAGTGGTCCCCTGGGGATCAGAATCACCCCAGTTCAGACCCATGGATTAAAGCTTGCTGACAGTGAGCCCCACCAATGAGGGACACAAGCCATTTTCTGATGGTCTGGCTTGTGTGACATTTACACTTTCCAGAACAGAGGTGCATAATATTTGCCGGGGGCGGGGGGGCATGGACCCATTTGAGAATCTGATGAGATCTGTTAATTCTCGGCGGCTGGGGAGGGGATGCCTAGACATCCAACCAAACCCATTTTCTAAATATTTAGGAAGATTACTGACCATCTGAAATCGTTCCCAGGAGTTCATGGACTTCAGCCAAAAAGCCCCTAATCCATAAGCGAGGATGGACTGTGTACCTTCCAGGCATTTTTTCATTAAGATCACATGCATGCATGTATGCATACCCCTCCTCACGCAAAGTAAAAAACGAAATAAAGCGACACACGACAGGCTAAAACTTCAGTGAGGACATCAGAGGGAAGGGGAGAAATGAAGCGGTGTCCAAAAAAGGTGGGTGCCCATTTTTCATGCTAGAAAGTGCTTTATGTTAAGTCCCGGTTGGGTGTAAATTTGTCTCCGAGCCAATGTAAAGGGAGAAATGAAATCAACTTATGTTCCATTGTCCTAAGGGAGACTCCAAGATGCAGCCAATATTTTCCCTCTTTTTTCTTTCCCTCTTCCCCCCTTCAATAATTCCCTCAGAATACAAGTTTAGGGTGATGAAGGATCAAAAGTTTGAGCCTGTAGAGAATTTGTTGGAGTCATTTCAGCTTCGTAAAAAAAAAAAAAAAAAAGCATAAAACAGGAATCCTAAAATATCAATTACTAAATGCCAACATAGCTTTAAGAAGCCTTCTGGCAAGCTACCTGCTGTATAGCAGGAGCTGGGTAGGGGTCACTCTTATTTAATTATAATAATTATTACAACCACCCAGTGAGGTAGGTGGGTGTGACCCAGAGACACCTTACAGGAAAGGGAACTGAAGCTTGGGGTGGTGATCCAGGGTCACACAGGGAGCTAGCATAGGGGGTGGTGTCTGCTGCATGTTAACATTCCCGGGAAAGCATCAGAGTTGCAGACCAGCCTGGCATATCCTGGGAAACAGGACATACTCCGGGCAGGTGACATGTGGACATGTAAGGTATGGATATAGAGCCCATCTCTCCAAGTCAGCGAGACTTACCTCCCTGCAACCAGAGAAAAGGTATTTCCCAGACAGGTTAGCCACACACCTCACTAAGGGCTGGCATCAACCCCGGGGGCGGGGGGGGGAAGTGCAGGTGTGGTAGCCCAGAAAGAAAGGACCTGTTCCAGGAAAAAGCGTCCCCAGGGCTTGCCCCCTGCCCCCATGAGTGACTCACACACACACACCTGGGCTAGTAATGGATTCAGCGGACACTGAGAAGCTGTGAAACCTGATGTGAAATGGAAGGCTTTTTTTTAAAAAATTGAACTTTGGGAGTGCCTGGTTGGCTCAGTTGGGTAAGCACCTGCCTTCAGCTCAGGTCACGATCCCAGCATCCTGGGATCGAGCCCCACATCGGGCTCCCTGCTCAGTGGGGAACCTGCTTCTCCTTCTCCCTCTGCTGCTCCCCCTGCTTGTGCTCTCTCTCTCTCTCTGTCAAATGAATAAATAAAAATTAAACTTTGAAAGTACTGTTCCTGGAACAAGACAATGTCCCCCTTCCAGGTTCCTGAGAAATCAGAAGGAATGGCACAGACAGTGTCCCCTAAGGATGGCATGCATCCTCCCAATGCTTACCTCTAAGGTGTGAGGGGATCTCTCATTGTGGTTGTGATTTGCATTTCCCTGAGGATTAGTGACATCCTGCAACTTTTCGTGTGCCTTGGCCATTTGTATGTCTTCTTTGGAAAAATGTCTATTCAGCTTCTTTGCCCCTTTTTCGGTCGGATCATTTGGGGGTTTTTGTTTGTTTGTTTGTTTTCCTGGCTAGAGTAGATCTTAAGTGTTCTCACCACAAAAGAGAAATGGCAATCATGTATCGTGTTGGAGGGGGTAGCTAATATCTACCCGTACCAAATTGACACGTACTCCTTGAACTTAGACCACGTGATATGGCAACTCTATCTCCAGAAAGCTGGAGGAAAGAACAACAGAAGGTTTCAAGTGCCCAGTGAGGAAAGGGAAACTCAGGGGTGGGTACTGTCTGCAGAGCAAACTGAGAAGCAGAGCAGCTCCGAGTCACAAATAGCCTGGCACCTGCTCAGTCCCTGCTCCCCCAGCTAGAGAGCCCCAGGCTGCTGCATGCGTCACAGAGGACACCTTCCCTGTTCCTGAGGAGTTCTTCGGGGCTGTCCCTTCTGTGGAAGAAGGGTATATCTGCCTTTTCCCTCCCGGCAGCTGTGGCCAGAAAGGCTGCCCAGAGAATCAGGCTTGGGCTTTAAAATCAGTCAAATTTGGGGTTGCAACCCTGGCCTCTGTTCTTGCCTAAATTCTGCAATTTTTGCCAGGTCACCTGTTGTCTCTAAGCCTGTTTCTTCCCCTTCAAAATGGGGATATTAAAAGGTGGAACCACCCTAACTCGGCTTTTTTTTTGTGGTCGAAATCCAGTATCAGCAATTTCGTGCACTTCCACGTGACGCTTACCGCCTGAGGGGGCGCTGTGGGATTGGAGCCGGTCGTTCACACAGTGGGTTTGGCAGTGATAGTCGTCGCTCAACACAGCAAATCACTATCTTGTTAATTTTCGTCCAATTTTGTTATCAGGTAAAAGACACACATAAAATACAAACATAAAGTTTACGGTCTTAACCTTCCTTAAATGTACAGGTCACTGGTATTAAGTACATTCATCTTGTTGGGTATCACCACCACCATCCAGCTCCAGAACTCTTCTCATTTAGTAAAACTGAAACTCTGTCCCCATTAAACACTGACTCCCTCTCCCCCAGCCTCTAGTACCTGCCATCTACTTTTTTTTTTTTAAATCTCCTTTCCCTCCGACACCACCCAGCCTCTGGTAACCACCATTCTACCCTCTGTTACTATGAGTTCAGCTGGTCAGAGTCACTGGGACTCAAGACCTTTCCTGGGACTACATGTGCCAGTCTCTCAGGAAAAATACTGAGGAGGAATGGAATGTCAACTCTCTTTGCCTCTAGAGACCTTTATTTAAAGACACACTCTCCTGTCACTAAAACCAAACTGACCTGTGGTTAGAGATAGCCACACCCAGACTTATCCACTTCAAACCTGCACTACACACCCAGGTGCAGCCGCTTTCAAGTCTTCACCCCTCTCTGGTATGCTCCCTTGGGGACACGGGGACTCAGAAACATATCTCTACAACTGCATCATTTCCAAGAAAATACACAACCAGGAACAGACCTGAAGGACTCTTCTGCAATTATTCAATCTACTCCACAGACCACAAGTCACCCCACATCTGTTACACGGTAAAAAGACCCAAGAAAAACAACCACCAAATGTACAGACATTGTGTTCTTATATTCAGAGAAACCAACTGTAAAGTCACCGGCTACAAAATCAATGTGCAGAAATCTGTTGCATTTCTAAACACTAATAATGAAGCAACAGAAAGAGAAATTAAGAAAACAATCCCATTTACAATTGCACCCAAAATAATAAGATAACTAGGAATAAACTTAACCAAAGAGGTGAAAGACCTGTACTCTGAAAACTATAAAACAATGATGAAATGAACTGAAGATGACACAAAGAAATGGAAAGACATTCCAGGCTCATGGATTGGAAGAGCAAATATTGTTAAAATGTCCATACTACCCAAACTAATCGAAACTTTTAATGGAATCCTTATCAAAATACCAACAGCATTTTTCACAGAACTAGAATAAACAATCCTAAAATTTGTATGAAACCACAAAAGACTCCAAATAGCCAAAGCAATCTTGAAAAAGAAAATCAAAGCTGGAGGTATCACAATTCCAGCTTCAAGTTATATTACAAAGCTGTAGTAATCAAAGCACTATTTTTATTGGCATAAAAATAGACACAAAGATCAATGGAACAGAATAGAAAACCCAGAAATAAACCCACAACTCTATGGTCCACTAATCTTTGACAAAGCAGGAAAGAATATCCAACATGCAAAAGAATGAAACTGGGCCACTTTCTTACACCACACACAAAAATAAATTCAAAATGATTAAAGACCTAAATGTGAGAGCTGAAACCATGAAAATCTTAGCGGAAACACAAGACGTAACCTCTTTAACGTTGGCCATAGCAACTTCTTTCTAGCTAAGTCTCCTGAGGCAAGGGAAACAAACAAAAAAATAACCTATTGGGACTTCATCAAGATAAAAAGTTTCTGCACAGTGAAGGAAACAATTAATAAAACTAAAAGGCAACCTACTGAATGGGAGAAGATATTTGCGAATGACATATCCAATAAAGGGTTAGTATCCAAATACTGTATATCCAAAATATATAAAGAACTTATACAACCCAACAGCAAAAAACAAATAACCCAGTTAAAAAATGGGTAAAAGACATGAACAGACATTTCCCCAAAGAAGACATCCAGATGGCCAACAGACACATGAAAAGATGCTCAACATCACTCATCATCAGGGAAATATAAATCAAAACTACAAAGAGATATCACCTCACCAGTCAGAATGGCTAAAATAAAAAACACAAGAAATAACAGGGGTTGGTGAGGATGTGGAAAAAAAAGGAAACCTCTTGCACTGTTGGTGAGAATGCAAACTGGTGCAGCCACTCTGGAAAACAGTATGGAGTTTCCTCAAAAAGTTAGAAATAGAACTACCCTATGATCTAGCAATTACACTACTGGGTATTTACCCCAAAAATACAAAAACACTTCATTCAAAGGGATACAAGCACCCCTATGTTTATAGCACCATTACTCACAATAGCCAAGATATGGAAGCACCCCAAGTGTCCATCAAGTGATGAGTGGATAAAGAAGACGTGGTGTTTGTACACACACACACACACACACACACACACACTGGAATATTACTCAGCCATAAAAAAGAATGAAATCTTTCCATTTACAATGACATGGATGGAGCTAGAGGGTATTATGCTAAGTGAAATAAGTCAGTCAGAGAAAGACAAATACCATATGATCTCACTCATGTGTGGAACTTAAGAAACAAAACACACACACACACAAAAAGCAAAAGGAAAAAGAGAGAGAGAGGCAAACCTGGAAGACACTCTGAACCACAGAGAAAAAACTGTGGTTACAGAAGGGAGTGGGGGGGAGGGTGGGTGAAATAGGTGATGGGGATGAAGGAGTGCACCTGTTGTATTGAGCTCCGGGTGTTGTATGGAAGTGATGAATCACTGAATTCTACTCCTGAAACTAATACTACACTGTAAGTTAACTAACTGGAATTAAAAAGGAAAGAAAAAGAAAGAAAGAAAGAAAGAAAGAAGAAAGAAAGAAAGAAAGAGAGAGAGAGAGAGAAAGAAAGAAAGAAAGAAAGAAAGAAAGAAAGAAAGAAAGAAAGAAAGAAAGAAAGAAAGAAAGAAAAGAAAGAAAGAAAGAAAGAAAAGAAAGAAAGAAAAATCAACTGTGGGAAAACCTGTCAAAGATGACTGGGACAGTTCAGCATGGACTGGGTGTCAGAGGACATTAAGGAAGCATCATCAATTTTGTT
Organism: Callorhinus ursinus; assembly: GCF_003265705.2. Classification (NCBI taxonomy): domain Eukaryota; kingdom Metazoa; phylum Chordata; class Mammalia; order Carnivora; family Otariidae; genus Callorhinus; species Callorhinus ursinus. The sequence continues at coordinate 1,441,609 of NW_027397169.1, forward strand.
TTTTGGTTTTTTTTTAAAGATTTTATTTATTTTTTTGTCAGAGAGAGAGAGCACAAGCAGGGGGAGCGGCAGGCAGAGCAGGTAGAGGGAGGAGCAGGCTCCCCGCCAAGCAAGGAGCCCGATGTGGGTCTCGATCCCAGGACCCTGGGATCATGACCTGAGCCGAAGGCAGACGCTTAATGACTGAACCACCCAGGCGTCCCAGCATCATCAATTTTGTGAAGTGTGGTGATGACAAGAGCTGCAGTGGGCTCAGGGCGGCCACAAATCCTTCTTCCCACTGAGAGGTGGAGTTTATTTCCCCTTCCTTTGAATCCGGGCTTGGCCCCATGACTTGTTTTGAGCAATTTAGAACGTGGCAGAAGTGGGACTTCTGAAGCTCAGCCTTAGACTGTAGCAGCCTCCACCTCTGCAGGCTGGCAACACACCCCCCAGGAATCTGCATGCCTTGCTGGGGAAAACCCACTCCAAGTGGAGGACAGCAGTGCTCCCATGCAGAGAAGAGAACCATCCAGTAGGTCTGGCCCAGTCCAGCCTTTACGTGACTGCAGCCTCAGCCAACACTACATGGACATAAGGACTTCACTGCAGCCAAGATAGTTGTTTTTTTTAAGGAGCCACATTTTTTTTTTTTAAACACAGCAATAGAGAACAGTAATGATGTTCACAAGCCAAAATAAACAGGTTCTCCTTGTGTCCTGTGAGTGGGAATGTAACTTGGGGCAGCCACTATGCAAAACAGTATGAAGATTCCTCAAAAAATTAAAAATAGAGCTATCATGTGATCCAGCAATTCCATTTCTGGGTGTTTCTCCAAAGGAAATCAAAACACTAACTCAAAGAGATATCTGCATCCCCATGTTCATTACAGCATTACTCACAATAGCCAAGAGACAGAACCAACCTAAGTGTCCACTGCTGGATGAATGGATAAAGATGTGGTATATATATACAATAGACTATTATTCAGCCCTAATAAAGAATAAAATCTTGCCATTTGTGACAACATGGATGGCTCTTGAAGGCATTATGCTAACTAAAATAAGAGAGACAAAGAAAGATAAATACTGTATGATCTCATTTATATGTGGAATCCAAAAACAAGGAAAAACAAGCTCCTAGATACAGAGAACACAGAGGTAGAGGTTAGCGGGAGGGCAAAATTGGTGAAGGGGGTCAAAGGGCACAAACTTCTAATTAGAAAATAAATAAGTCCTGGGGATGTAACATACAGCATAGTGACTATAGTTAATAATACTATATTGTGTATATGAAAGTTGCTGAGACTAGATCTTAAAAGTTCTCAAGCCCTAGCCAGGGACCACTCATTCATTCAACAAACACATATTGAATGGCTACTGTGTGCCGGGAACCTTTTAAAACATTTAAACATCACTGAAGAAAACAAAGATTCCCGTCTTGGAAAATAATAAAGAACCTGGAATATCTTGTACCAGAAATTAAGGAAAATGCTCAGAGATGAATGGGGATACAATGATAGGATAAAGTAGCCAACCTGAAAGAGCTTCTCCTACTGGCCAAGGCTGTGGATGATTTGGGCATCAAGATAAATAAGGTCAGTTAACCAGTGATACTCTGCTGGTAATAAATAAATAACTAAATGAGAGAGAAGAGAAAGCTTCCCTTATAGCAGAATGCCAACGAATAAATGTGGACTGAACAAGAGAGCTAGGAAACCAACATTTTGCAACCATCATGGGAATAATTGATTCGGTAGGAATCATCACAGGATGCTGTGATGGTTGCCTGTGTCAATTCGACTAAGCAGCAGAGAAGACAGGCATTTGGTCCAACATTATCCTGGGTGCTTTTCTGTGAGGGTGTTTCGGATGAGATTAACACTTGAAATGGTAGACTGGGTTAAGCGGATTACTCTCTCTAATATGGGTGGGCCTTGTCCAATCAGTCGAAGGCCCAAATAGAACAAAAAGCCTGACCCTCCCTCAACTAAGAGAGAATTCCTGCCTGACTACCTTTGGACTGGGACGTTCCTGCCTTCAGCCTCAAAAGAAACACTGGTTCTTCCTGGATCTCCAGCCCGCTGGCTTTCATACCAGAACTACACCATTGGCTCTCCTGGTTCTCAGGCCTTCAGACTCAAACTGGAACCTACGCCACTGATTCTTCTAGATCTCCAGCTTGCCAACTCACCCTACAGATCTTGGGGCTTGTCAGCTTCAATAAGCACATAAGCAAATTACTTAAAATGAATTTCTCTCCCTCTCTCCATATGTATAGATATGTTAATTCTGTTTTTCTGGAGAACTTTGATTAACAGAGGTGTTAAACCAGCAGGTAAAGGTTTACTGAGATACAGGACATGGTCCCAGAGTATCTCCTCATAACTTATTTATTAATTACAAAGAGGAAAATTGTACATTGACAGCAGAGAAACTTGGCTGACATCACCTTAATGAGGCAATCCAAGTTAACATCACCAGGAATGGAATAAACCAATCACTTGCCTCCTGATATGGTGCACAGAGGCGAACACAGCATCATTCCCATGGGGCCCACCAAAATGCATCCCCTGAATCTCATCATGAAGAAACATTAGACAAACCCACACTGAGGCGTGTTCTACAAAGCAAGTATCCTGATCTCTCAAAAAAGTCAATGTCATGAAAGACAAAGGCTGAGCACTCTTCCAGATTATAGGAGAATACATTGAAATGACAACTGAATTCGGTGCATGATTCTTAACTGGATCCTGAACTAGGGAAAAAAATGTCATTATGGACATGACTCTGATGAATAGAAAAGGGACAGTGTGGCTGGAGTGAGCCAGGAAGACAGATGAAGGGAGAGGGGGCTCAGGGGCAGTGTGCACAGGGTCTGGTGGCCCGAAACTCTGCTCCCATGTCTATCACTGAGCTCTGTTCTCCTGTACCAAACCACATGCTTGACTTCTCCACCTGGAGTTGTGAAAGCTTTTCAATCTGAAATGGAACCTGAGGATATAAAATGGAAAATCTCACGCGTGTGCCCTCAGGAAAACAAAACTTAAGGACTTAGAGACTGATTTGCCATAGATGCCAGCTCCAAGTGTAAAGTTTTCAGAGTTGAGCCCAATCTCTCTCCCCCAGGGGAAAATTCTGCAGTAGTCCCTATACTTACCTCGAAAATCTTCCCCCACCTTGAGTAAGGTCTTCCTTTCCATGCTCTAATGAGTGTCATTACATTATTTTTTCTTTAACACTGGGAGAATGAATGAATGAATGAATGAATGAATGAACGGCCTTTCAAAACCTGGTGTGCCAGCAGTTAACTTTGGCTAAGGTTGCTGAGCTGCCAGGAGAGGTAGACTGATGGATGGAAGGAAGAAACAAAAGCTCATAGTCAGCAATGGAAGGAAGTCTGGGGGTGTAGGAAAATCAGCCCAGGGTAGGAGGGAGAGGATCTTGTACCAACTCCCAGAGCAGTGCTGCTCTATAGAAATATGATGTGAGCCACGAAGGCAAGCCATGTACATGATTTTTAATTCTCCATTGTGAAAGAAAAAGATATTCTGACATTTGTTAAAATGGGGAGGAAGACTTGACTCAAGACTATGGTAATATAGGAATCCTAGTAGGGAAGAGAGACTGGGGTCAACTCAGCACACAACAGGGCAAGTGGGGATTTATAGGCAAGAGGCAGAGGGAGGGGTCCATGAAAGGAGACATTGGATGGGGGCAGGATTCTTGCTAAGCTGACTTGCCAGGATTCTTGGATTTGGACATTGAAGGTGGAGGATGAGGAAGCTGATCAGATTTCAAGGACAGCGGGATTCTCCATAAACTGACTTAGCCGCGTCCTTTCTCAGACTGGGGTAGACAGGCATGCAAGGACAGAGTGGACACAGAAAGCCAAGGTCGAGAGAAGAGAGACCCAGGGCGCCTGGGTGGCTCAGTTGGTTGGGCGACTGCCTTCGGCTCCGGTCATGCGTGATCCTGGAGTCCCACATCGGGCTCCCTCCTCAGCAGGGAGTCTGCTTCTCCCTCTGATCCTACCCCCTCTCATGTGCTCTCTCTCTCTCATGCTCTCTCTCTCAAATAAATAAATAAAATCTTAAAAAAAAAAGAGAGAGAGAAGAGGGACCCGAGGAGCCTGACGAAATTTTGGTTAAGGAGAGAGTATTTTTGTCATTATTAGCCACGTTTTCTCAAAAAGTAAAAAGAAACAGATGATGTTAATTCTAATGCTGTATTACATCAAACCCAATATTTCCAAAATATTCTCATTTTGACTTATAAAAAATGTCTAAAAAAGTATCAGTGAGAAATTTTACATTCCTTTATTCTATTTTCTTTTTCTTTTTTTTAGATTTTATTTATTTGAGAGAGAGAGAGAGAGAGAACATGAGCAGGAGCAGGGGCAGAGGGAGAGGGAGAAGCAGACTCCCCACTAAGCAGGGAGCCCGACGCAGGGCTTGACCCCAGGACCTGGGATCAGGGTTTGAGATAAAGGCAGATGTTTAACCAACTGAGCTACCCAGGAGCCCCGCTATTTTATTTTTCTAACTAAGCCTTTATTTTATGCTTAGGGCATGTCTCAGTTTGGACTGGGCACATATCAAGCGCTCAGTGGCCACCGGAAGCTAGTGGTTGCCGTGTGGGACTCCGCAGCTCTAGCCAACGCACCCAAAGCTCAGGTGCAGCCTAGAGAGAACACAAGGTCCATCAGAGGGGGGCCAGGGGTACCAGGCAAGCTGGCAAGAGAGGGACCTGCCCCCACCAAGCTGAGTGGGCTGGAGCACAGCCAGAAAGAAAGGCTCTTTCCACTCCAGAGACCCTCTATTGTTCTCTACTGGGTACAAAGCAGCACTCACCTTAAGGACCACATCCATCCTTCCCTCCTTCCAGGAGTTAGTACCTACCAACGGCAGACCTTCGGGCAGGAGATGTCAGAAATCCAACAACTCTTTGATTCCTCTCCCAGCACGCCTGCCTCCAGTGAATTCCCAGCTGGTTTCATGCCAGTTCCCTTCCCTCACTCACTGGCCCCCCTTCCCTTTCCTTCCATATCCCTGACTTGCACCTGACCTTATGTATTAGCATCCGTGTTTACTTCCTGCCCCTGCTCCAGATTCGTGTCTGTTTCCATGAGCCAGAAAGAGGCTTTTAACTTGGGTGCATTTCCTACACACCCTGACTCAGTTTACTCATCCGGGAAATGGAGATGACCATGGTTCCCATACTTCGGGGCTGTACAGAGCATTAAATGAGCCAATATCTTCCCGAATCCTTCCCTGCATGGCCCAACCATTATAAGCACTCAACAAAGGGCAGCTGTGATTACCTTTCTTACTTTACCCCCTCCCCGACCCCACACATCCTAGAGGATCCAGAATGCCCCAGCTCTTCACCCACCATGCTGACCTGGCCCCAGAGCTTTCATGAACAGCCCTGTCAGATCATGTGACCCCGACACAGGACAATTCCCATCCTTCCAGAGCAAACCTTTTCCCTGCTTCCATGAAAGTGATAAAGACATGAGCTGTTCCTTTTCTCTACTGCAGGTTTTTGCCCCAGACCCTTCCATAAATACTAATTGGAGGCACTGCTGAATTTCCTTTATTTAACTGCCATTCACCCCCTTTCCCAAAAGCCTGCCTGTCAGCAAATCTGTCAAGGTTTTTAAAACCCACCCGAGGGACGCCTGGGTGGCTCAGTGGGTCAAGCGGCCGCCTTCAGCTCAGGTCACGATCCCGGGGTCCTGGGATCGAGTCCTGCAATGGGCTCCCTGCTCAGCGGGGAGCCTGCTTCTCCCTCTCCCTCTGCCTTCCACTCCCTCTGCTTGTGCTCTCTTTCTGTCAAATACATAAAATCTTTAAAAATAATAAAAAAATAAATAGTGTCCCTCCCCTAATCCTTTCTCTCCCCCTCAGTCAGCCGCTCTGGTCTCTGAGCTGTTTTTCAAACACGCTCTTGCCTTAGGGCCGTTGCACTGGCTGTTCCCCTGCCTGGACCATCCTTTCACCAAATACCTCATGGTCCCATTGTCACCTCAGTCATTCATGTGCTCAGATGTCACTCCTTCAAGGACCACCCCTAGGAGGAATTATTAATGAAAAACTCTCCGCAAGATAACGTCACAGTGTAGACGGTGGGATGAGATGTTGCAATAATAATTCTTGTTTAAGTGTGATTTAAAAAAAAAAAAATCTGTCACATCTCACATCTGTCACCCCCAAAGGGGACAACTACTCGCCCTTCTGTAGGGCCATCCTTTGTCTCTTCATTTTCACTGACTTCTGAGTCCTGAAGCGCCTAGAGGCCTGAAGTATATAAATGACTTCTTGGCAGGTCTTGCAAAGGCTCAAAGTGAGCAGTCCCAATCCTAACCAAACAGGATCCATCACAAGGTTTACAGAGCTGGAGGAAACCTCCAAATAACTTCCTGCAAGACCACGAAAGCAGCGCTAGGGGAAAAACTATAAAACTATGTTGACAGGAACAGGGGGCCTCTTCCCGCCCCCCATTTGCACTGCAGGGAGCCTTTTCTTCCTTCTGAAATTAAAGGGGAATTAAAAGGGCTAGAACAAATAGAAGCTTTAGGATGGCAATTTTCTGGCTTTGAGCCAAGGGGTGTGCTCTCCCAGGGCAGCTGATGGCTGAGTCAGCTGAGGCTCTTTTAAAATGAAACTTGGTTTTCAAGATTCCAACTCTTCAAAGACAGACCAGACCTCGCTTCCAAGCACTGTTTCTGTCCATTTTGTTTGATCTGACCTCTGAGCTCTGAAGTGAAGAGATGGGAGGCTGGGGGTCTGAGAAGCCCGGCCCAGAACGGCCCCCCTGTCCTCTCTGCCAGCCAGGCTCTCGGATAGAAGCCAAGTCCAGAGCACAGAAAGGGGCTTGGTGCTGCCCTTCCCATCTCAGAAACCTGCCACCCATCTGTCCACCCATCCAATAACAATGTACCGAGTGTCTAATATATGTTAAATTCTATGCTAGAAGCTAATGATTACAGGAGTCCCCGTTACGCGCCGGGGGTGGGGTGGGGTGTGGATATGTTCCAAAACCCCTGGTGGATGCCTGATACCAAAACCGCAGGTGGTACCAAAGCCTGTATGTACGTGCTTACGTATGATAAAGTTTAACTTATAAATTAGGGACAGTAAGAGATTAACAGCAACGTTTTTTTTAAGATTTATTTGTTTATTTGAGATAGAATGAGAGAGAGAAAGCACAAGCGGGAGGGGCAGAGGGAGAGGGAGAGAGAATCTAGAGCAGACTCCGTGCTGAGCACGGAGCCAACCCTGAGATCAAGACCCGAGCTGAAACCAAGAGTCCCACGCTTAACCGACTGCGCCACCCAGGCGCTCCTAATGGCAACATTAATAAAAGCAGAGCAATGATAATATACTGTGATAAAAGTTATGTGAATGTGCTCTTTCTCAAGATATCCAACTGTACTGTATTCACCCTTTCCTGTGATGATGCATGATGATAAAATGCCTACGTGATGATAGAGGCGCAGTGAGGGGAGTGACACAGGCTAGGACTGACCTTCCGACCATGGGCCAGAAGGGGGATCATCTGTTTCCCCACGCAGGTGCCCGTGGGGATCTGCAAACTTGAGAAGCAGAACCGCAGATAAGGGGGAACTCCTGAAGATTATTATTATTACTGTCGTAACAACAAAAACCTCAAACACTCATATAGGTCCTATTCTGTGTCACCTACATGTTCTAGGAGTTGTTTATTGAATCCTTATTGAGACTCTGATTTTCCCCGCTTTATGCAGGTTCAGAGAGGCATCAAGTCACACAGCTGAGCTGGGATTTGCACCTGGGCTGTCTGGCTCCAGACCAGTGCTCCTCACTACCCTGCGTCTCACCACCCTCATGGCACACTAGAGTCTAGTGCAGGGCAGAGAATCATTAAGCACACAAGGAAGTTTCAGACATTTCAATGCTCTGAAGATTCGAAAACGGGGCATTTCCTATACTATTTTTCTGAGAGCTCACACCGGCCTTGGGGAGAGCTATGGAGAGAATACTCGGGCAGAATGAGTAGCAAGTGCAAAGGCCCTGTGGCCCAAACCTCTCCAAAACAGCAAAGGCCAGTGTAGCTGGAGGAAGGACCTGAGAGACAGGAGAACAGAATGTACTAGTTGCAGGACACATGAGGAGTTAGTGTTTTATCCAGAGGACAGAAATCTGCGAGCATAAGCTATGAGAGTGGGAGGTGGTTTTACAAGCATCCTGGGTCCCCTTTCATGCTCCAGCTGCCTTCACCCCAGGCCCTTATCACTGTTGCTCCTATAAAACCTAATCCCTGTGAATTCTTTGCAGTCCCCTGAATGACAAAAACAAGGCAATGCATCCCCAACCCTCCTCCCTCTGCTTCCATATTTACATTCCTTTGACTTTATATCCTGAACTTACCTGTGTAAGGACAAATAAAAATTAAAAATTAGAGGTTTTAATCTCCCTGCCTCCCTGTTTCTGTGGGAGATAAGAGACCAACTTCAGTGGGTACCTTGCTCCAAATCGCAAACCCACCTCAAGTTTGGTTTTCCTGTGCATAGAGCCAATGAGCTAACACAGATGGTCACCCCAATTACCAGGGTGACTCTCAGATGACCTATGTGTGACAAATGGTGTTGTCAAGTCTTCTGATTTGAGGATTAATCATCATTTATCTTGAAAACACATATGTAATGGGTTACATCTGGTTGGCTGTGTAAAAAGGTGGCATTCCTAGGGTGCCTGGGTGTTTCCATTGGTTAGGTTTCTGACCCTTGATCTAGGCTCAGGTCTTGATTTTACGGTGGTGAATTCGAGCCCCACATTGGACTCCACACCGGGCGCGGAGCCTACTCAAAACAAACAAACAAACAAACAAACAAACAAACAGTGGCATTCCTTTCTGCCTTGTAATCTCTGAGCAGATTGCCTGTCAAGTGCATCACATCTGGTTTAATGCTTATGATTTAATGGTTTTTTATTGTACTTCCCCAACATCTGCATGTCACTTCCTACTTTTTTTTCTAACTGACAAGGGATGACCCAATTTGTTATTATAATTTCATAACAGCACAGTGGGCTCCGTCCTCAGTTTTGCATTCAAATCCTGTGGGGCCCTGGACAAGGCATTCAATTTCTCTGTGTCTGTTTCCCCTTTGGTAAATTAGGGTTATGTATGACAGCACCTATTTCAGAGGGTCACTGGCAAGACCAACGGGCCAAAAGGCTTAGTACAAATCCCAGCACAAAGCAAATAATGTTAGTGAATAATAATACTACCACCATTATTTTAGGATTGCTCATGCTTACTGGATTAGCACTATTTCAAACCCTGATATTAATAACAGTTCTCAACAAAAGCTAACATTTAGGGGCGCCTAGGTGACTCAGTCATTAAGTGTCTGCCTTCAGCTCGGGTCATGATCCCAGAGTCCTGGGATAAAATCTTTCAAAAAAAAAAAAAAAGCTAACATTTAGTTTTTTAAAAATATTTTATTTATTTATTTATTTGAGAGAGAGAATGAGAGAGAGAGAGAGAGCATGAGAGAGGGGAGGGTCAGAGGGAGAAGCAGACTCCCTGCTGAGCAGGGAGCCCGACGCGGGACTCAATCCCGGGACTCCGGGATCGTGACCTGAGCTGAAGGCAGTCACCCAAACAACTGAACCACCCAGGCGCCCGCTAACATTTAGTTTTGAGCAATATGGCAAACACTGGACTAATTCCTTTCTGTTTTTTTTTTTTTTAATTCTGGTAAAATACATGTAACATAACATTTGCTACCTTAACCATTTTTAAGTGTCCAGTCCAATGGCATTAAGCACATTCATATTGTTGTGCGGCCATCACCACCATCCACATCTCTAGAATTTTTTTGGCATCCCAAACTGAGATTCTGTCTCTGTTAAACACCGACTCCCAAGCTCCCCGCCCCCAGACCCTAGCTCCCACCATCTACTTTCTGTCTCGATGAATGTTACCCTTATAGGGTCCTCATGTAAGTGCATTCCCACAGTATCTGTCCTGTTGTCTGTCTTATGTCACTGAGCACTATGTCCTCGAATTTCATCCATACTGCTGCACGTGTCAGGATTTCCTTCCTTTTTTTTAATTCAAGTGTAATTAACATACAGTGTTATGTTAGTTTCAGGCATCCAATATAGTGATTCAACAATTCTGTGCATTCCTCAGCAATCATCACGATATGTACCCTTAATCTTCTTAATCCCTTCACCTATTCTACCCATTCCCCCACCCACCTCCCCTCTGGTAACCACCAGTTTGTTCTCCATAGTTTAGATACTGTATCAGAAAGGATGAATACCCAACTTCTGCATCCACATGGCTGGGACTGGAGGAGACGATGCTCAGTGAAATAAGTCAAGCAGAGAAAGTCAATTATCATGTGGTTTCACTTATTTGTGGAACGTAAGGAATAACATGGAGGACATTAGGAGAAGGAACGGAAAAACGAAGGAGGGGAAATCGGAGGGGGAGATGAACCATGAGAGACGGTGGACTCTGAGAAACAAACTGAGGGTTCTAGAGGGGAGGGGTTAGCCCGGTGATGGCTATTAAGGAGGGCACATTCTGCGTGGAGCACTGGGTGTTATGCACAAACAATGAATCATGGAACACTACATCAAAAACTAATGATGTATGGTGATTAACATAACATAATAAAATTAAATTAAAAAACAAACAAAAAACATGTAGAATCCTGAAAACACTTGCTTTCAATAGAAAGCAGTTCCATCTAAATCTGATCCAGATTATAGTTTTCTCCATCAATCAAAAAAAAAAAAAAAAGATACTGTATGGTGACTAACATAACATAATTTAAAAAAAAAGGAAAAAAAATAAATTACTGCTTCCAAAAAAAAGAGTCTGTTTTTTGTTTCTTTTTCTCTTTGTTCATTTGTTTCTTATTTTTTTTAAACATTTTATTTATTTATTTGACAGAGAAATAGCAAGAGAGGGAGCACAAGCAGGGGGAGTGAGGGGGTGGGAGAAGCAGGCTTCCTGCTGAGCAGGGAGCCCCATGCGGGGCTTGATCCAGGATCATGTCCTGAGCCGAAGGCAGACACTTAACTGACTGAGCCAACCAGGCGCCCCTGTTTGTTTGTTTCTTAAATTCCACACATGAGTGAAATCATATGGTATTTGTCTTTCTCTGACTGACTTATTTCACTTAGCATAATACTCTCTAGATCCATGCATGTTGTTGAAAATGACAAGATTTCATTTTTTGTATGTAGCTGTCCAGTTTTCCCAGCACTATTTGTTGAAGAGATTGTCTTTTTCCCATTACACATTCCTGCCTCTTTTGTCATAGATTAGTTGAGCATGGGTTAGCATAGATTAGTTAAGCATAGGTTTATTTCTGGATTCTCTGTTCTGTTCCACTGATCTGTGTATCCATTTTTGTGCCAGGACCATACTGTTTTGATTACTACAATTTTGTAGTATGATAGCTTTGTAGCACTGTAGTATCTAGATCCTAAAGGAGAACAAACAAAACCCAAAGCCAGTAGAAGGAAGGAAATAATAAAGATTAGTGCAGAAATAAATGAAATAGAGACTTTAAAAAGGAACAAAAATAAAAAACCCCAATAGAATAGATCCATGAAACCAGGAGCTGGTTCTTTGAAAAGATCAACAAAATTGATAAATCTTTAGCCAGACTCATAAAAAAAAATTTCTTTAAGTAAAAAAAGCAGAGACAGAGAGGACTCAAATAAATAAAATCAGAAATGAAAAAGGAGAAATAAAGACTGATACCACAGAAATACAAAGGATTATAAGAGAATACTATGAAAAATTATATGCCAACAAATTGGACAACCTAGAAGAAATGGATAAATTCTTAGAAACATATAACCTTCCAACAGTGAATCAGGAATAAATAGAAAATGTGAACAGACCAATTACTAGTAATGAAATTGAAGCAGTAATCAAAAAACTCCCAAAAGTCCAGGACCCAATGGTCCTATACAATGAAGTATACTAAACATTTAAAGAAGAGTTAATACCTGTTTTCTCAAACTACTCCAAAAAAACAGAAGAGGAAGGCAAGCTTCCAAATTCGTTTTATAAGGCCAGCATTACCCTGATACCAAAACCAGATAAAGACGCTACAAAAAAAGGCAACTATACACCAACGTCTCTGATGAATGTAGATGCAAAAATCCTCAGCAAAATATTAGCAAATTGAATCCAACAATATATGAAAAAATTATTCACCATGATCAAATGAGATTTATTCCAGGGATGCAAGGTGGTTCACTATATGCAAATCAATTGATATGACACATCACATTAACAAGAGAAAAGATAAAAACCATTTGATCATCTCAATAGATGCAGCAAAGGCATTTGACAAAGTGCAACATCCATTCATGATAAAAATCCTCAACAAAGTAGGTTTAGAGGGGACATACCCCAATGTAATAAAGGCCATAAATGAAAAGCCCACAACTAACATCATACACTCAGTCGTGAAGGACTGAGAGCTTTTCCTCTAAGATCAGGAACAAGACAAGGACGTCCATTCTCACCACTGTTATTCAACATACTACTGGAAGTCCTAGCCTCAGCAATCAGACAAGAAAAAAAGAAATACAAGGCATCCAAATCGGTAAGGAATAAACAAAACTCTCACTATTTGCAGATGACGTGACACTGTATATAGAAAGCTCTAAAGAATCCACCAAAAAACTACTAGAACTGGTAAATGAATTCAGTAAAGTCACAGGATACAAAATCAACATAGAGAAATCTGTTGCATTTCTATACACTAATAATGAAGTAACAAAGGAGAAATTAAGAAAACAATCCCATTGACAGTTGCACCCAAAAAAATAAAATACCTTGGAGTAAAATCAACCAAGAAGGTGAAAGACCTATACTCTGAAAATGATAAAATATTGATGAAAGAAACTGAAGACAGAAATGGAAAGACGGGGAGAAAAAATATTGCTAAAATTTCCATACTACCCAAAGCAATACAGATTTAATTTTAATTCCTATCAAAATACCAATAGTATTTTTCATAGAACTAGAACAATTATAAAATTTGTATGGAACCACAGAAGACCCCCAATAGCCAAGGCAATCTTGAAAACAGACAAAGCTAGAGGTATCATAATCCCCAGAGTTAAGATATACTACAAAAGATTCCCCACCTTTTTAAGGCTGAATAATATTCCATTCTATGTGTATACATCTTATATACATCCATTCATCTCATCAGATGATGGACATTTGGTTCCTTCTACCTTCTGGCTATCATGAATAATGTTGCTATGAACATGGCAGACAAGTATCTGCTCATGGCCCTGCTTTGAACACTTTTGTGTGTATATGTGCCCAGAAGCAGAATTGCAGGATCATATGGTAATTCTAGTTTTAATTTTTTGAGAAACCTCCATCCCATTTTCCTTTTTTTTTTTTTTAAGATTTTATTTATTCATTTGAGACACAGAGATACAGAGAGAGGGAGAGAGAGAGAGCATGAGCAGGGGGAGAGGCAGAGGGAGAGGGAGAAGCAGACACCCCGCTGAGCCAGAAGCCCGATGTGGGGCTCGATCCCAGGACCCTGGGATCATGACCTGAGCCGAGGGCAGACGCTCAGCTGTCTGAGCCACCCAGGTGCCCCCATCCCATTTTCCATAGTGGCTACATTATTACATTCCCACCAGCAGTGCATAAGGGTTCTAGTTTCTCCTCAGGAACACTTGTCATTTGGGTTTTTTTTTTAATTTATGTATTTATTTTTAGAGTAGTCAACTGCATGGGTGTGAAGTAGAGGGGCTAATTCTTCGTAAGCCACGTCATCCCACTCCAGACCTACTGTCCCAGAAACTGTGTTTTCATAAGCTCTGTAGGGGCTACCGTGCCCTCAAGTCTGAGAACCACTGGAGTAAATGGTCCTTCTTTCTCTCACTTCTCTCTCTGCAAATGTGGGTCCTGGGGGTCGGGGGTGGGCAGAGTCCACCCTTGCTCAGGTATCCTTTGACTGAAACCTCACCCTCTCAGGCTGGGACCCCCAGCCCCTGCCTCAGGCCAGGCCAATGAGAGACTCTCTGCAGGCTGAGCCTTCTTCTGGAGCTCACCAGAAACCCCAACTTCTTGGGGAAGGCTCCTGCCCACATCACACTTCAGCACACTTCAGCTGCCTTTATCTTCCCAACACCTGCGTCACGGCTTGAATTGTGTCCCCCGCCAAATTCATATGTTGAAGTCCTAACCCCCTAGTACCTCTCAGAATGTGACCTTACTTAAACTTTTTTTTTTTGAGGGAGAGAGAGAGAGAGAGAGAAAGAGAGAGAGAGGTGGGGAGGGGCAGAGGGAGAGAGACAGACTTTTTTTTTTTTAAGATTTTATTTATTTATTTGAGAGAGAGAGCACAAGCAGGGGGAGCAGCAGGTAGAGGGAGAGGGAGAAGCAGACTCCCTGCTGAGCGAGGAGCACAATGTGGGGGCCCGATCCCAGGACCCCGGGATCATGACCTGAGCTGAAGGCAGACGCTTAACCGACTGAGCCACCCAGGTGCCTTGAATGTGACCTTATTTGAAAATAGGGTTGTCATCGATGTCACTGCTTAAATTATGATGACGTCACCCTGGAGCAGGGTGGGCCTCTAATCCAATATGACTGCGCCCTTATGAAAAGGAGAAATCTGGACACAGACAGGCACACACAGAACACCGTTAAAGCTTAAGGCAGAGGTTGGAGGGAGACTTCCAGAAGCCAGGGAACGCCGAGGATTGCCAGCTCACCACCAGAAGCTTGGAGACGGCCCAGGAACAGATCCCCCCCTCCGAGCTGCTAAGAAGGAACAAGCCCCGCCAACGCCTTGACCTCAGACTCCTGGCCACTAGGATGGTGAGACAATACATTTCTGTTGTTTAAGCTGCCGTCCTTTGCTATGGCAGCCCCAGGAAAACTCCCACAACTTCCAAAGGCCTTGTCTCTCCTACCCGGCTCCCATTTTCCCACCTGCCCTCCCTGTGAGCGTCTGCTGTATCCTCGGAGCCTGCAGGGGTGCGAAGCAGGGACTCAACACATCACTGAGTGACTGTAAAATGGGCTCATCAGCTAAGCGGTATCGCTAAGGTCCCTGTGTGATCTAAAATCCAACATGCCATTTCCCCTCAAGCCTGCGTGGAAAATTCGGTGTCCTCTGGGCGCCGCGCAGAGAGGGTCCCATTCGTGCCCCCATGCCACCCACTCACGCCCTACCCCCTTCATGACGGCAAGGCCACCGCTCACGGACTTTTCACCACACCAGGCATTATCTCCATGACCCCATCAAGCTCTCCCAACATGCCCTACAAACCGTTATCACTATGGCATTCATTTTACAGATGGGAAAACCGAGGCCCAGAGAGGCAAAGTCAAGTGGCTTTAGGAATCCCAGCCGGTGACGGTGGGTTCAACCCCCAAACTCAAGCCGTTGGCCACTGTGCTCCCCACCTCCAGCCAGACTGTCCTAGGTTACAAGGTAAATATTTATGGAGGGCCTACTATGTGCCGGGCACTATCCCAGGCACTAGAGACACATCGGTGAACAAAACAGCATCACTGCCCTCATGGGGCTCAGAGGCTCAAGGGGGAGATAGACAAACAAGTAAATAAATAATGGTGGAATGTAATGAGAGGTGCAAAGCAGGAGAGTAAGGGGGAGAAAGGGAGGAAGCATGGTCTCTTGGTGAGGTGTTTGGAAACATGAAAGAGGAGGTGGTTGGGTGGAGACCAGGCAGGAAGGGGGGGGGGTCAGTGTCACTGGTCCTGACCGCCCTCTGAGAATGAGCCCAGGCCCTTGCGCACCCATGTCCCCTCTTTCCCAGAGGATCAGGACTCGGAGAGGCCCTTACCTGTGGGCAGCAGGTATCTGAGCGCCAGAAGCACCAGGAGCCAATGCTGGCCTCCAGGGGGGCCCTGCCGTGGGCGAGCCATTCAAGGCATCAGGAAGGCATGGGGGCCACTCCTTGCCCTTGGTGCAGCCCCTGAGCCAAGCCTACACACAAGACCAGAACCCCCTCCCCAGGGCCCAGCGGCCAGGTGGCTGAGATCTGGCAAGTATCAAATGTGCCTGGTCGGCCTAATCCCTCTGAGACTGGGTAGGGCTGGGAAGGGCCCCTTCTTCTGTTCCCAGGGCCCGATTGGCTCCCTGGGCCCTTGGTTCAACCTGTCTGGTTCCCAGGAAGACAGGGACCCGAGGGCAAGGGGCTCCCCCTTTGGGTGTCAGCAGGCAGTATGTCCGGACCTATCCCCAGACCCAGAGCTACAATAATGCCTTTCGGGGGCACAGGTCCTTCTGCCTTTTGAGGTCCCCCATCCAGTAACAAAAATTTTTTAAATTATGTATTTCAACTGCTTTGGTATAAGGGTAAATGAAATTCACAGTGAAGTAGGTTTTTTTTCCCTTCTGATTTTTTTTCTTTTTTTATTGTTATGTTAATCACCATACAATACATCATTAGTTTTTGATGTAGTGTTCCATGATTCATTTTTTTGCATATAACACCCAGTGCTCCATGCAGAATGTGCCCTCCTTAATACCCATCACCAGGCTAACCCATCCCCCCACCCCCTCCCCTCTAGAACCCTCAGTTTGTTTCTCAGAGTCCATGGTCTCTCATGGTTCCTCTCCCCCTCCGATTTCCTCCCCTTCATTCTTTCCCTCCTGATTTTAAAAGATGAAAACATTTTTGTGAGCCCCTATAAGTATCCTGGGCCCCAGGCCTGAAGAATGAGTCAGCTCTCAGAAGTAAACAAACCCATTAAATCTAGCGCTTCCCAAACCTGTGTCACCCAGGACCTGTTTTAAGAACAGAGAGGTTGAGCGAACTTGCCAAAGTCACACAGTCGATTTGAATGCAGGCTGGTTGGTGTCAGAGAACATGAACTTCATCATGGTCCTATGCCATCCTTCACTGCCTGAACAGAGTGAGGGGGCGGGGGTCATTATCTCAGGCAGCTCAACCTTGTTAAACCTCAGCCTCCTCACCGATAAAATGGGGATAATAGTGGTAGCCCCCTCCTCAGGCTGCCGTGAAGCTCTAAAGCTTGTGGAGTAACTCGTACCTTTATAATCAGCATCACGGAGAAGTATTTCCTAAACACTGAGATTAACTGTTCAGAAATATGTGCTCACAAATGTGATAGGACCCCTGTTATCAACGTGGATGGAAAGGCGGTGATTATGTACTCAAAATTATTTACTGAGTGTTGGCCGTGTGCCAGGCCCAGAGCAAAGCCCCCCTTTACCAGAACTCTCACCAGAACACGCTGTTTGGGGACGCCTGGGTGGCTCAGTAGTTAAGCGTCTGCCTTCGGCTCAGGTCATGATCCTAGGGTCCTGGGATCCAGCCCCGCATCGGGCTCCCTGCTCTGTGGGAAGCCTGCTTCTCCTCCTCCCACTCTCCCTGCTTGTCTTCCCTGTCTCCCTGTGTCTCTCTCTGTCAAATAAACAAAAATCTTAAAAAAAAAAAAAAAAAAGAACGTGTTGTTTGCACATCTCAAATTTTATAGGCACGAGTCACCTGGGGATCTTGATTCAGTGGGTTTCAGAATGTGCACGTCTGACAGGCTCCTGGGTGGTGTCGATCCTGCTGGTCTCAGGAACCCCACTGGATTAGCCAGAGTTATCCCCATTTTTCGGAGGAGGCAAACGGAGGCCCAGGGATCTTGCCCCGGCTCGCACCACGAGCAAGGGGCAGGGCTGCAACGCCCCGGGGATCTGGCCGCCGAGTCTCTTGACGGCCCGGCTCTGCAGAATTCCCACCTGGAGGCTGATTGGGAAGGGCCAGAACATGGGGCAGGAGACTTGCTCTTTGTTCCAAAGTCTTGCGACAGGTGCTGGGGAGTTTTAAACAGAGCAGTAGCAGGGAACAGGTTGGGATTCTAGAAAAAGCCCCTCATAGTCTTGTTAAGGAAGGTCTGGAAAAAGAAATCCAGGCAGTGAAGGGGCCAGTGAGGCATAAGTCAGGAAAGTGTTACTTGAGTCCTAGCGGTGGGGCCAGAGGGAAGGGACAGACACCAGGTGGGTGGGGCGGGGGGCACCTTGGAAGGTGATGGATGAGGAGAGCAGAGGGGAAGAAGGGAACTCCAGGACGGCAGGGGCGAGGGGTAACCCTGTGCTTCTCCTGCATCCATCCCCACCCAGCCTTGCATCTGGTCCCAACTTGAAAACCTTCAGGGGTTTCTCGTGACCCCCGAAAACGGTCCAGTTCTTTAGTCAGCAAATCAGACCGTGCACGCAGGGGTGGCATGGTTAGATGCTCCGCTGCCCTTGTCTCTAATTCTTCAGCATTTTTGAACGCGGAGCCCCTGTTTGCCTTTTGCACTGGGCCCTGCTTATTAGGTGCCTGGTCCCATCTGCAAGGGCTGGTGTCTGCCGGGCCTGCGCCCACCTCCCTGCATTAATATCTTCTCTGTCTTACAGAGGCCGCTGTAGGCAACAGGCTTGTGCAGTGGAAACCTGCTTAAGATAGAAGGGCCCAAAGTGACAACCGGGCTGAATACAAATAGGCCATCAGGCAACCCACCTCAAAGTATCCACAAGCCCTGAGCACAGGAACCAAAAACAGAAAATTCCACGTGTCCGCCTACCTCCTCACTTCCCCCCCCAACTGCCTCCTGGCAGACAGTCTCTCCTTGGCTGTCCTGCCTGCTGTGCCCTTGCGGTGTATTCCATAAACTACCTCTGTTGTTCTGCCTCTGGTGAATTCTTTCCTGGCCCACACCGCTGGCCTCCACCTGATTGGGTTTCCCCACGCGTCTCTCTGTCCCTCCCCATGCACACTTTGCTCCTGCACTTCTGAACCTCATGCCTTCCGCTAAGCCCCGTCTGCTGATCTTTCTGTTCCTTCCGTCTGGCATGCTGTTCCCTCCACCCATTTAGCAAACAGCTGCTCGTCCCATAAGATCCTATGACAACCCCTTGACTGACTCAGGAAACTGTTCATCCCGTCCCTTATGTCAGTACCCCACTGTGACTTCCCTCTCCGACCCGATGAGCTCACTTTCTGCACTGATGTGTTCTCACAGCTGCTCTGTTGAAAGCCTATGAGCTCCATCCATCCATCCATCCATCCATCCATCCAGGCAACACGTATTTATTGAGTGCCAACTATGTGGTAGGCATTGTTCTACGTACAAAGGACACAGCAACCAATGAACAAAACAGACAGATACCCCCTCCTCATAGGGAGGTAGATCCCAAGCAAGCAAATAAATATCAGTAAGATCTGGGGCGCCTGGGTGGCTCAGTCATTAGGCGTCTGCCTTCGGCTCAGGTCATAATCCCAGGGTCCTGGGATCAAGCCCCACATCGGGCTCTGTGTTCGTGGGGCGGGGGGGGGGGGGTGTTTCCTCTCTCTCCCTCTGCCCCTCCTCCCTGCTTGTGTTCCCTCTCATTCTCTCTCAAATAAACAAAATCTTTTAAAAAAATATCAGCAAGATCATTTCAGATATCAATAACTATTAAGGGAGTAAAGTGGGGAGGAAACAGTGATTAATCAAAGCAGGAGGGCTGCAGAGGGGACACTTTAGACAGGGTGCTCAGGGATGGCAGCTGAGGATGTGATACGTACAGATGACAAAGATGCAAAATGCACGAAACGCCTGGGGGAAGGCATTGCTGGGAGCAGCATGTGCAAAGGCCCTGGGTGGGAATGTGCCTGAGGCCAGTGTGGCTGCAGAACATGGAGTCAGTGGGAGATACACACAGAAATGGTGGTGTGGGAGCAAGATCTAAGGGATGGAGCTCTGTCATAGTATTCATCTCAGCACCTAGCAATATATAGTTTTTTTTTTAAGATTTTTATTTATTTATTGAGAGAGAGAGAATGGTAGAGAGAGAGCATGAGAGGGAGGAAGGTCAGAGGGAGAAGCAGACTCCCCGCTGAGCAGGGAGCCTGATGCGGGACTCGATCCCGGGACTCCAGGATCCTGACCTGAGCCGAAGGCAGTTGCTTAACCAACTGAGCCACCCAGGCGCCCACAGCACCTAGCAATATAGAATGTGCTTGCTGAGTGAATAAATACGTGGATGGATGGATATAGATGGATGAAAATATTCAGTAAAACTGGAGTTGACATGAGTGGGGGGATCAAGGAGGGCCACCCAGAGGAGGCACTTGGGTCCTTTGGGTTACAAATTGCCCATCAGGTTCCTCTTTTCAAGTGCAGCCCCCTGGGGCGGGGGCGAGCAGTGTCCCTTAACACGGGTAAGTTTTTTAGCCAAACAAGACCCAGAGCACAGAAGATCTGAGCAGAAGTTTCGGCTCCTGGGTCCTCCAGCTCCCTCGAACCCACCAGGAAGTGGTAGCTCCCTCTCTCACCCTGCGGAATGCAGGAACCCTGCCCAGAAGTGGCCTTAGTAACTGAGCTGCCCATTGTCCGTAAGCTTCAGCTTCATTGTCTCCTCCCATGTGACCAGGGAAATGCCCTGGAGGATGGGGGAGGGGGCCTGACACTGCTCAGCATTCAGGATGTAAATGGGTCTGGGTCTGGGTCCAACGGAGCCAGTAACGCAGTGTCAGGCTGAAAGAGAATGGATTCCCCAGGTCTGGATGCGTGTTCCCAGATTCTGATATGTTTGCTGCACACATAGGCCCCCCAAGGAAGCCCAGTGGTTAAAGAGTATAGGTTCTAGGGGTGCCTGGGTGGCTCAGTCGTTAAGTGTCTGCCTTCAGCTCAGGTCATGATCCTGGGGTTCTGGGATTGAGCCCCGCATCGGGCTCCCTGCTCAGTGGGAAGCCTGCTTCTCCCTCTCCCACTCCCCCTGCTTGTGTTCCCTCTCTCACTGTCTCTCTCTCTGTCAGATAAATAAATAAATAAATAAATAGGAGTATATGTTCTAGAGCTGATGCCAGAGTTCAAATCTTGACTTGGTTCCTTGCTACCTGTGTGACCTTGGGTGAGTTACTCAACCTCTCTGAGCCTGTCTCATCACCTGCCAGTAAGGATAGGAAAGATACCGCCTCATGGGGAAGCTAGGCAAAACAGTTAGGACTGCCTGGTACATAGCAGGCCTGCTCTGTGAGTGTGTTTTAATAAAAAGAAGCAGGAGTAAATGAGAACCCTGAACCCTGCCCTTCCTGCCCTTATTCCTAGGAATACAATTTGATTCTCATCACACCAAGGGAAGGCAGGGCTTACTGCAAGCTCATTTTCCACATAAGGAAATGGATGCTCAGAGCTCAAAGGCATGTGGCCAGTGAATGTTCCTGCCTCAGAGGGCCAGGCCAGGTGCCTAGAGAACTTGGGGTCTGCTGCTCTAGGGAAAGCACAGTGGGATGCGGTGCCCAGGGCCAGGGACTCGGGCAGGAAGGCCTGGGTTTCTAACCTGCTGTGTGACCTTGGGCAAGGCACTTGACCCCTCTGAGCCTCAATTTCTTGTCAGCAAGGTAAAGATCATTCCTGCCACAGAAGTCAAGAGCTCGATGAGATAAGGTGCCCTACTTAGCCTAGAGCAATGGTTCTCAATGGTGTGAGTGTGTGCATGGGCACACACACACATGATTTTTGCTGTCTGGAAACATCTGGAAATGTCTGGAGACATTTCTGGTTGTCACAACTGAAGGAGTGGGTGTTATTGGTATCTCATGGGTACAGCAGCCACATCTTGAAAAGTAAAAAGAAACAGATAAAAATAATTGTATTTTTTAAATTATTTCTTTAATTTTTTAAGGATTTTTTTTATTTATTTGCCAAAGAGAGAGAGAGAGCGTGCGTGCACACAGCAGGCAGAGGGAGGAGAAGCAGGCTCCCCAGCTGAGCAAGGAACCCGCCGTGGGACTCGATCCCAGGACCCTGGGATCATCACCTGAGCCGAAGGCAGACACTTCACTGACTGAGCCACCCTGGCGCCCCCAGATAAAATTAATTTTAATAGTGTACTTTGTTGAACTCAACATGGTGAAAAACAGTTTCAACATAAAATCAACATAAATTATTAAGATATTTTATTCTTTTCTCATGCTAACTTCTTCAAAATGCAGTGTGTATTTTACACGTACATCTCAGTTCATATGCTAAATTTTCAACAGAATTACTCGACTTGCATCTAAGCTTCATGAAATTTACAGGTAAAAAAGTAGATTCTTATACCCACGTGGTTTCCAAATGTACTCAGAGGTTTTCCAATCCCTGAATTGAGTCTCAGTTTTCAAACTTAAGTTAAAATTAACAAAACTATAAATTCCATTCTGAGCCTAGTGACCACATGCAGCTAGAGCTAGACAGTAGAGCTCCAGTCCATCCAGTGGAAGGCTCGGGAAGCAGCCATTATGAAGAGAGGTAGATCATGGTGGGCCAACAAGAATAATTTCCAGGGTGCATTGTTGAATAAATAATAAAAATTTAAACATAAAAATAATAAAAATAGAATTAAAAAGAGGGAGAGGAGGGGCACCTGGGTGGCTCCGTTGATTAAGCTTGGGACTCTTGGTTTTGGCTCAGGTCATGAGCTCACGGTCATGGGATGGAGCCCCGCCTTGGGTTCGGCACTCAGTGGAGTCTGCTCAGATGCTCTCTCCCTCTCCCTCCCGCTCACTCTCTCTTCCTCTCTCTCTCTCAAATAAATAAATAAAATCTTAAAAAAAAAAAAAAGAGGGAGAGGAGAACCACATTGAAACAGAAACAAAGCAAACATCGTCCACTGACTTTTATGTGTAAGTGTGTGTATAGAAAACATCCAGAGAGACCTACAACCTAGTCATGGTCACCTCAGTACACAATAAAGGGAAGGCTTTCACTTCTTCCCAAACACACTTCACTATTGTCTGGATGCTTTGCAGCAGCACTACTTTGGTAAATTAATTCACGCACTCAACAGATATTGATCAGATGCCTACTAGGAGCTGGGTCACTGGTGTTCTGGAGACAGCTCGTCCCCGCTTACAAGAGTGATTATCAACTTGTCAGGGGTTTGAGTGAGTTTTTAAACATAGGCATCATAAAAAAATAAGTTATATAAACATATGATTAAATATATTAAAAACAGAAGTAATAAAGACTCAAAACTCATCTCTTCCTACATTTTGCCATTATAAGATCCTGATGTCGTCTACCGTACCTTTAAGGTGAGGCTTCTGTGCTGAGGCACGTCTCTTCCCAAGGCCATGGGTGAGTGGTGTCACCATGGTCCAGGAAATCAGCCAGGGATGGAAATATTTAAACCAACCAAACTGGCAAACCCTACGGATCCACCCCCACCTCCCAAGGACGGGGTGTGAAACCTTTACCAGCACATCCGGTCGAGGTCCAACTATCCATGTCGGTGTTAGGTAGGAAACAAGACAGACAGCATCCCTGTCTTCATGAAGTTCATGCTTTGGAGAGAGCAAAACCAACAAACAGCTATGTCCTTCAGGCTAATCAATGTACTTAGAAATCCCTAAGTCACCTGCCTCGTCGACCCCATTGGTATTTTGACCAACTTCCCAGACAATGCAATTGCCATTTCTGGCCCCCCCTCCCCCCGCCCGGCCCCACATGCAGCTCCGCCTGGGATGCTCTTTTGGGGTACCCACCCTTCCCCATCTCACCTGGTTAATGGGACAAGCTTCCAGAAAAGCCTTCACTGTCTCCTCCACCCCCCACATCCAGGCTGGGCCGTGGGCACAGCTCCAACCAGGGCCTTGTTCATCTCTGGCGCGTTCTCTGGGACCTCACGGGTATTCCATAAAGGAATGAAGGAGGCCCATGACGGGGCAGGCAGAAGCCCACACACATGCACCACACTCTTCATTCGCTCAGGCCCAGATAGACATCACCAATTAATCTTGCCAATTTTATTCCCCCAGGAGGAAAAAATTCATTAACCGCATGGTGTTTGCTGGAGGCTTCAGGGCTCCCAAGGCTTTTGACAAAGGAGGTCCCAAAACAGCTCCCTCGTCACCCCCCACCCTCATCCCCAAAGCCCGCAGATCACACCCTCCCTGCTGCCCTTAAGGCTCAGCCACCGGGTGTCCCTAACTTCTTGCTTCTAGGCAGTGAAAGTAGCACCTGTTGGATTTGCCACTGGTCTCCATGGAAATCGGCCTTGAAGCTGATTTTCTGAATTGCCCTCCCCAAACTTGTGCATCCTCCTCTAGTCCCTAAGGACAGAAGCAGCTCCATGTAGCCCTAGAAAACTGATAGAGGGGGTTCATCAGTAATAATTATGAGAGCTGAGTACTTCCCCTTTGCTACATGCTGCCCTAAACCTTCCACATGCCTTTTTGTGTCTAATCATCCAATACTCCAGTGAGGCAGAAAAGATTATCACTATTTCCCCATTGCACAGAGAGAAAACTGAAGCATAGCGGGGTAAGGGCTTTGCCCAAGGTGACCCAGCTAGCAAGTGGCAGTTCTGGGATTTTAGTCCAGGGGCCAAACCCTGGGGTCTTCTCTGAGCCACTGAAATGTCACCAGTGTCTATGGATGTGCATTTCTCCAGGGAGGGGGGTTCCGGCCCCAGTCTGATTCTCAGTAGGGTCTGGGGAGCCCCTGCCCAAATAGGGTATAGGTGGCTGCTTTAAGATGTCTTCCTTCTCAGGAGGAATTCCCATTGCCCTTCCTTCCTAAAGCCTAGGGAAGGGGCTGCACATCTTATTGTTCATCATCTCAGTTGGAATCCTGCAGACTGTGTCCTAGGGAACCCCACTCTGTTCTAAAGGAAAAACTCGGGGCGCCTGGGTGCAGTTAAGCATCTGCCCTCGGCTCAGGTCATGATCCCAGGGTGCTGGGGGGAGCCCCGAATTGCATCAATCTCCTTGCTCAGAGGGGTGTTTGCTTCTCCCTCTGCCTGCCCCTCCCCTGCTTGTACTCTCTCTCTCTCTCTCTCTCTCTCTCTCAAAAATAAACAAATAAAATCTTTAAAGAAAAAGCTCCTTCCCTTTCCTCCCCACCTTTCCGGTACTCCCTGGAGGGCATTCCTTAGGTTTGCTGAAACCTGACTCTCTCTTGAGAGAGAGTCCAACCTATCCTCAGACTTTGAGGAAGCCTCAGCCCCTTCCCTGACCCCAAAGCAGAGAGAGAAAGCCTGTCCACAGTGAAGAGTGATTGTTCTTTAGTTTTGTGGGGGCACTGGGGACAGAAATAAGCAGGGCAGACTGTGGGATCCCTCCCTCAAAGACATCAGGCTTTCCCAGGGAAATGTGATCTCATTCAACTCCTTCAACAACTCAGGTGTTAACGACACCTGAGACCTGCATTCTGCTGGGCTGGAGGCTTGGCATCCACGGGGAAGCTGGCCTTCCCAGCTCAGGATTTGTCGGGAGGGTGGGGAGGCTGGGCTGATTCCAACGCTCCTCGGGGAGCTCCAAGCCACTGCAGTACCAGATTTACTTTCTAAAGTCCCGGTCTATCTGCTTTCACTGGGGACGCCACCCCTGCCTCGTTGGCTCCAACCCCAGGGTAACACCTCACTGACCCAGGTAATACCTCTGCTCACACTCCCATTGCTATGACTCACCTCCCCTGCCTTCATTGTTCTGCGCCCCTCGGCTCCCCCAACCTTACTGAGGAGTTCTTCGCACTTCCTGCATGCTCTTTGTCGTCTCTGGGAATTGCTCCAACAGCCGCACAATGATAAGAAAGCTGCTCATTATTTAATGCTGTTAACATGGTCCAATCTTTATTCGCAGTGATTCCTTGAACACGTAAGCCTGCTCTCAGCTCAAGGCCTGGGAGCTGGCTGTCCCTGTGCCCGTCCCAACGGTTCCCTCGTTCACCTTTCCAATGACTGATTAAATGCCACCTTCTCAGTGAGTCCTTCCCTAACTACTTAGTTTGAGACTACAATCCTTGTACAGCACGGTGACTGGTAATGACACTGCATTTGCGTATTGCCAAGAGTTGCTAAGACAGCAGATCTTAAAAGTTCTTTTTTTAAAAAAGATTTTATTTATTTATTTGAAAGACAGAGAGAGAGAGAGAACATGAGCAGGGGGGAGGGACAGAGAGAAAGAGAGAAGCAGACCCCCCGCTGAGCAGGAAGTCCAGACGCAGGGCTCAATCCCAGGACCGGAAGATCATGACCAGAGCCGAAGGCAGATGCTTAACTGACTGAGCCACCCAGGCGTCCCAATCTTAAAAGTTCTTATGGCAAGAAAAAAAGTTTTGCAACCAGGGATGGTGACAGATGAGAACCAGACTCACTGTGGTGATCGTTTTGCAATATATACAAATATTTTTCATGTAGGACACCTGAAACTAACATGATGCTCTAAGTCAGTTATGCCTCAATACAAAAATAATAAAAACACCCTACAACCCTGTCCATACAAAACTTGTATATGAACGCTCATAGCAGCATTATTCATAACAGCCAAAAAGTGGAAACCATGTGGGAAAAAACCCAAATGCCCATCAGCTGATAAATGGATAAACAAAATGTGGTATTTCTGCACATAGAGCCAACATATGAGGGAATATGATTTGGCTATATAAAGGAATGAGGTATTGATTTATGCTCCAACATGGATGAACCTTGAAAACTATGCTCAGTGAAAGGAGCCGGTCACATACTCTCTCTCCCATTTATGCAAAATGTCCAGAATCAGCAAAGCTATAGAAACAAAAGAAACAGAAAATAGATTAGTGGTTGTTTAGGGCTGTGGGCTAAGGAGTAGGGGTGAAATGGGGTACGAAGACTGCCATTAAGTATGGGATTTCTTTTTGCGGTAACGAAAATGTTTTAAAAGTGATTGTGGTGATGGCTGCATGGCTCTGTGAACATACTGAAAACCGCTAAACTGTGTATTTTTTAATTGTATAGTTTAAATGGGGGAATGCATGCTATATGAATTATATCTCAATAAAGCTGTGAAAGAGAAAACTATCACATACCCCTCCACCCTTATCCATATTCTGTTCTTCAAAACAATGTGACCTCACATCTTCCTTGATGTACTTCTTGCTTATGTTCATGGACTCTGACGCTCGAACGTTAGCTCCTGGAGGGCAGAGATTGGCCGTCCGCTGAGTCCATTGTCTCCCCAGGCCTGGGACTTGTCAGGAACATCATAGGCATCCAGTGAGTATCTGTGAAGGGAATGCTGAGGGTCCTAAACATCCAGCTACTCTGTCAATATTGTCTCTCCACCTTCCCCTTGCCCTTCTCCAAATCCTGCCGTGGTGCCGCCCCTCACATGAAGTGGACACTACATCCCACCTGTCCCAAGGTCGCCTCTGGGCTTGAGAGTCCATACACCGATGCTGTTGTTTCATTTCTAATCACGATTTCGGTACCTTCCCCTCCCCCCCGCCACCTCTGTCTCTCTCTCTCCCGACCTCGGAAAGAACAAGGGCCCCGTGGACCCTCCCCATTTGGACCCCAGACAGCCCCGGTCCTGGGTGGGGTGGGGAAAGAGTGCAGGTTCAGGGAGTCCTGGGGGTGGGATGGACCGGGCATTTGGAACACGTAAGCCACTCTCCTACTGTGCCCCGACTTGGGATGCCCTGGGGAAGTGGCAGGTCTGTGGCTCCCCTGTGGTGACAGGGCTGAGGTGGAGGGGGGGATCCCTGTAAGTTCTGTTCCTGGCGCAGGGGAGAGAAGCAGGCACCCCGGCTGGGTGTCTCTGCTGCCCCCGTGTGTCGTAAGCTGGAACTGCATGAGTTCAGAGTGTCCAGACCAGGGCAACACCGGCCAACATCCCGTGAACTGTGGGTCAGTCGCCTGAAAAGGCAGCTGCTGGGAGGATATTGGTGTCCTTCTCAGCTTCTCCCTGTCTCTCTCCTTCTGTCTCTCTCTCCCTCCCTCCCCTTCTCTCCTCTCTGTGTCTGTCTCTCTCTACCTCTCTCTCTGTCTCTGTCCCTGTCTCTCTCTGTCTCTCCCTCTGTCTCTCTTTGTCTCTCTGTCTCTGTCTCTCTCCCTCTCTCTCTGTCTCTGTCTCTCTCCCCTTCTCTGTCTCTCTCTCTCTGTCTTTGTCCCTCTCTCTCTTCCACTCCACTGTGAAGAGACCCATTTGTCCAGGAACTGCTGTCTTTGATCAGTGAAGAACTGAGATCTGCTCAGAGGGAGGGTGGAGCAAGACTCCCTGCTCCAGTCAGGGTAGGGCCTGATCACAGTGCCCGCAGACTTGTGATTGCCACCCTATCAGAGACTCTGAGCCAAGTCACAGAGCAAAGCCACTCCCAGTTTCCTGACCCACAGAAACCATGAAATAATAACTGTTGGTTGTTTTAAGCCAAGTTCTATGTTGGGCTTATAGTGTTTGCAGGATTTTGTTCCTGCAAATCTAAATTGTTTACACTAATCTAAAAATATTTTAAAAACATGGACAACTCCTTAACACTTAACTACTGACTTGTTCCTGACTTTGCATGTCCAGTTCCCTTCTTCTGACACTCCATTCCCACCTCCTTCCTAGGAATACTCCTTTCTTGGCCTGATTCAGGTCTCAGCTCAGAAGTCATCTTACCAGAGACCAGTTGCTCTCAGAAATGCCCAATTAAAATACCTCCCTCCATCTGTCTCTGTCACATATTCTCCATTATACCTTTGAAGTCCTTCTCACCATTGGTAATTATCTAACATAGTGATTATTTCTTTGTTTATTGTTTTCCCTGCTGAAATGGGAATGGTTGCCTTATTATCTATTGTTTAATTTTATTTTTGAAAAAATTAATATCAGTAAGATTAACTTTTTTTTCTGGTGTACAGTTCTTGGAATTTTATCACATGGATAGATTTGTGGGATCTGGGGAGACAGAGCATTTAAATTTTTTAGTACCTTCAAAGTCATTGCTCTGATATCAAGATACAGAACAGTTCCACTCCCCAAAAAACTCCTTGGTACTAAATCTTTTAGTCATAGGAAAGGGCTTTTTATTTATTTTTTTTCTCTCTCTTGCTTACTGCTCCATTGCCAGTGCTTAGACTATTAGCTGGCATAAAGGAAACTTGGTAAATATTTATTGAATGAATTAATTAAACATATATCAATGTCAGCAAATGTTCGAAGTTGATATTGTAAGGGCTACCAGGACAAATCTCTCTTGGAGATGAGGCCTTAACTTTTTTTTAACACAAAACAAGACAGAGATAGTTTGGCTGACAGAATCTTAAGAGAATTTTATTGGCGCCAGGCATCACATTGGATCCCCTCTCCCAACTATCACTGTAACTACTCGCGTGCATATGGCAGGAGGACCTACTAAGAGAAAGAGGTGTGGTGCAGTTATCAGCTGACTTTTGGTTGTCTGAAAAAGCCCTGACCAGATGGTGGGTTCCCTACAGCAAACTCCACTATTCTTAAGTTATGGGTTTTATTCACCAGAGTATCCCCAGAAAGCATCCTCTTTCCAGCCTACAACAGGGCCAAGTCTGGAGGTCTGTTTGTTCAACTGAGAAAGTCTCATTTAATTCTCTTGCAAGGAAAGTAACATAAGCAAACTAGAGGTACAAATTATTCAAAGCCATTCTGCTTAAGACGATGTCAGCTCCTTAGCACCATTTGAAAAATTCTGGCCCCATTCACTGCTCATTCAGCCCAGAAATAGAGCCCAAACTCACTGCTCGTTCCATTTGGGTTGTGAATCTCCATATAAACATTAAAATTACTTCACAATACACATAAATGAGATGCATTGCTTTCATAGGGGCTAGAAAATGAGGAAATGAGACAGTGTAATGGAACGTGGTGAGGAGACACAAGGAAAACCTGCAACAAATAGCTCTCATTTCTGTTGTAAGCAGTGTTACTACTCATGCAATCCACAGGCATATACGGCAACTGAGACATGTTTCAGCTTCCTTCTGGCCTAAACATTCAAGATTCAATTGATCGGTATTTTCCTCTTTGGCTACAAAGACTTATACCAAGTCAAATGGTTCCTCATTTTCTTAGTGCATGGTTTCAGTTTCTTTCTCCCCTGTGCCTTGTACAAATTTTATCTAGTACATGCCATCTTGCTCCCCGAGAAGACAGAATAAGAGTGAGGGTAGAAGGGGGGACATGACCATCGACAGATGAATGGATAAAGAAGATGTGGTATATATACACAATGGAATATTATGCAGCCATCAAAAAGAATGAAATCTTGCCATTTGCACTGATGTGGCTGGAACTGGAGGGTGTTATGCTGAGTGAAAGAAGTCAATCAGAGAAAGACATGTATCATATGACCTCACTGATAGGAATTCTTGATCTCAGGAAACAAACTGAGTGTTGCTGGAGTGGTGGGAGGTGGGAGGGATGGGCTGGCTGGGTGATAGACATTGGGGAGGGTATGTGCTACGGTGAGCACTGTGAAGTGTGCAAGACTGTTGAATCACAAATCTGTACCTCTGAAGCAAATAATACATTATACGTTAAAAAAAGAAGAAAAAGAAGAAGATAGAAGGAGGGGAAGAATGGGGGGGGAATCGGAGGGAGAGATGAACCATGAGAGACGATGGACTCTGAAAAACAAACTGAGGGTTCTAGAGGGGAGGGGGGTGGGGGGATGGGTTAGCCTGGTGATGGGTATTAAAGAGGGCACGTTCTGCATAGAGCACTGGGTGTTATATGCAAACAATGAATCATGGAACACTACATCAAAAACTAATGATGTAATGTATGGTAATTAACATAACATAATAAAAAAAGGTGGGGGACATGACTTACCTATATGCTCCCTGACTTTTGTCCCTGGAAGTGAAAGAACTCTCTGGTTCTCAGGAAAAAGTCAAACTCTTGAGTTGGCCCCTAAAGTCCTTCTTGACCTGGCATTCCCCAAGGCATTCACCATAACTGGATTTTTCACTTCACAAATGCATCCTTCTCTTATTTTCTCTTGCTCTCTGACCTTTTCACATACTGGGTTTTTTTCTTCTTTTTTCTGTTACTCTTTCCCTCATATTTGCCTGAA
The DNA here is from genome assembly GCF_003265705.2 of Callorhinus ursinus. Taxonomy (NCBI): domain Eukaryota; kingdom Metazoa; phylum Chordata; class Mammalia; order Carnivora; family Otariidae; genus Callorhinus; species Callorhinus ursinus. Next base: position 1,472,433 of record NW_027397169.1, read on the forward strand.
AAACATCATCTTATCCTTTGAGGTTTAAGATCATCTCTCCCAGTAAACCTTCCCTGATTCCCCCTTCCAGATTCTATAGGGTGTTCCTACTCTACCCTACTCTTGCCCTGCATATTTCATTCCATTACAATTAGTATCTTCTCCCATATTCCACTATAAACTCTACACAATAGGGACCTTGTGTCTCCTGCTCACCACTCCATGGCTAGAGCTTACAGCAAGCCCAGAATATGAACTCCATAAGTATTTGTTGAGAGCTAACTGGATTTTGAACCAGGAGAAATCCAATCTAGTAGGGCTAGACTGATCTTTCTGGGAAGACAGCATCGGACATACCCAAAAGGACTCCTACTGGTCTCAGTAATTGAGAAAATAGTAACAGGGCCATCTTGAGATTTCCTTTTAGGGCACCTGGGTGGCTCAGTTGGTTAAGTGACTGCCCTCGGCTCAGGTCATGATGCTGGAGTCCCAGGATTGAGTCCCGCATCGGGCTCCCTGCTCAGCAGTGAGTCTGCTTCTCCCTCGGATCCTCCCCCCTCTCATGTTCTCTCTCTCTATCTATCTCATTCTCTCTCTCAAATAAATAAATAAAATCTTTAAAAAAAAAAAAGAGAGATTTCCTTTTAAACTTCTGCAACTCAAAATCCAAAGTGGCTACTCTCTCAAACCATGCAACTCCATTCTTTTGCCCATGACCTTAGACGTTGAGATCTTACTTCCTGGAAGTTTCCAGGTGTCCTTATGGTCAGGAAGATGAAGTAATTTTTCTGTTGACAAGCTTCCTCAGGGCCCCCTTCAGATCTCTGTTCCTCAGGCTATAGATAAAGGGGTTCAGCATGGGGGTGACCACAGTGTACATCACAGCAGAGGCTTTCTCCTTCACAGCTGTGCGCACAGAAGAAGGACACAAATAGACCCCAATGGTGGTCCCATAGAAGAGAACAACCACAGACAGATGGGAGCTGCAGGTGGAAAAGGCTTTCTTCCTGCCCCCTGCAGAGGGGACCTTCATGATGGTCACAATGATGCGAGCATAGGAAGCCAGGATGCAGATGAAAGGCACGGTTATCACCATCCCAGCCACAATGAGCACAAAGATCTTGTTCACAGAGGTGTCAGTGCAAGAAAGCCTGAGAAGAGGAGTGAGGTCACAGAAGTAGTGAGGAATCTTGTTGTTCCCACAGAAAACCAGGCACACCATCAAGAGGATATGAGTGAGGGAAATAAAGTAGGAAAACACCCATGGGCCACCAGCCAGCAGGCCACAGAAGCGTGGGCTCATAATGGTGGTGTAGTGTAAGGGGTGACATATAGCCACAAACCTGTCATAAGCCATTACAGCAATTAAAACACTGTCCATAATGCCAAAGAAATGGAAAAAATACATCTGGGTCAGGCAGCAGGGATAGGAGATTGACTTGCTCCTGATTTGGATGTTCACCAACATCTTGGGGACTGTGTTGGTGGCCAGACAGAAATCAACCAATGAGAGATTAGCCAGGAAGAAGTACATGGGGGTGTGGAGGTGTGAATCTGAGCTGATGGCCAGGATGATGAGCAGGTTCCCCACTACTGTGACCACATACATGCAGAGAAACAGAGCAAAGAGGAGGGTCTCCTGCTCTGGATTTTCTGAAAGTCCCAGGAGGATGAATTCAGAGGCACTGGTTTGGTTCCTTGGTTCCATGGGTATGATTCCTCTGGAAGTATTGCAAGGGTGACATTACAGGAATGCTACAGAGATGATTCTGGAAAATCAGATGAGATTACAACCAATTTCCCAACCGGACTAAGTATAACACCTGTTTATATACAGGTTACATCTTGAACTATTGATGAAGTGTTTACAGCAACTCATATGTCAAGGTTTGGTAGTAGGATCCTCCCATGAGTATTCTCATTTCAGAAAAATATTGAGAGAGTTTACCAAACATGAAAACTTACTGGAAAAGAAACTAAGGGGTTTCCTTCAGGATAAAACAAATTGAATTAAAGATAAGCAATATACAGGAAGCAACGAACAGACAAATAAGTAGAAAAAATTAACAAGATGCTGAGTTTTAAAATAATAATAATTCCACATAAACAAGATGGATTAAGATACTAGGGAACAATTATATGACTACAAGAAGAGGAATTAGAATACGTTTTGAAAGGTTCTTGCATTGAGTTGCAGGAGAATAGAAATGTTGAGTATTTTGGACTTTCTACTACAAGATTTAAGTTTAGGTGTAACCACTAAAATAATGGATACAGAATTTATAACTTGTAAATTATAGTAGGGTTGTAACAGAACTAAAAAGATTTTGGTCGAACCAGTATAAGTCAGGAAAGGAAATATAAAGAAGCAGACAAAAATCACAAAATATATGGGTAATTACAAAAATGTTTAAATGGCTTTAATCTTTAAAAACAGAGGCATTTAGATTGGACAAAGGGACAAAATTCTGTCATCTCATGTGTGTGTACAAGAGTTACGCCTAAACTGTAATGATGTAGAAAGTTTGACTGTCAGGAAATAATAAAGGTATATCAAGAAATACTAACCAAAATTAAGATGAACAGCTTATTTTAGGATATGTGCTGCTGAAGCAAGCAAGAAAATGGACAGCTCGTTGATATCAGACAAGACATACTTAAGGCAAAGGCATTAAAAGGGATAAGGAAAGTCATTATATCATAATAAAAGGAAAATTCACCAGAAAAAAAAAAACAGCTACTAATATGCATCTAATAGCACAGGCTTCCAGTATATAAAGAAAAAAACTAACAGACTGTAAGGAAAAAATGATAAACCACATCATATTAGGAGATTTTATCATATCTTTGTAGTTGAGAGACCAGGGGCGGGTGGGAGGGGGAAGTAGAATTTTGGTAAGGGCAGAGAAAATCTGAGTCACACAATTAACCAGCTTGATTTGAGCATTACATGAAATTATTAGAGAATCCACATTTTTTCAAGGACATATATCCTTAAAAATTAGGCCATAATGCAAATGTTAATACTAAAGAATACATATCAAACAGAACATATTTTCTGATCATAATGTAGTCAAAATAGAAATCAATAATAAAAGATAATCAGCCTCTTCCTATATGACTGGAGCTATTAAAAGCACATTTAAAAATAATGTATGCATTAAAGCAGACATCATCATTGAAACCAGGAATATTTATACTTTTTAAAAAACCTATCATCTATCTATCTGTGTAGATATATAGATATAGATATACAATGTAATATTATGCAGCCTTTTAAAAGGATGAAATCTTGCCATTTGCAACAACATGTGTGGACCTAGAGGGTATAATGTTAAGAGAAATTAGACAGAGAAAGACAAATGCTGTATGATTTCACTCATGTATGGAATCTAAAAAAACAGATGAACAAATAAAAAGGAGAATCAGACCTGTAAATACAGAGAACAAACTGATGGTTGCCAGAGGGAGGGGGTTGGGAGGGTGGACAAAATGGGTGAAAGGGAGTGGGAGATACAGGCTTCCAGCTGTGGAATGAATTAAGTCACAGGAATAAAAGGCACAGCAAAGAGAACATAGTCAATGATGTAACAGCGTTGTATGGTGACAGATGGTGGCTACACCTGCGGTGAGAATAACATAATGTCTAGAGAAGTTGAATCCCTATATTGTTCACCTAAAACTAATGTAACATTGGGTCGAGCGCACTCAAAAAAAATCACCCCCAAAACAAAAAACTTACCTAATCAAAGGAGATGCAGGTAAACCAGTATGTAGAAGTAAATTCATAGTCTTAAATGCATAATTTAGAAAAGAAAGCTTGAAACTTTAAAACGATTGAAAGTCCTAAGAGAAGACTTACACAACTAGACAGATTACATGATCATGCTCGCTCAGTTCACAATCCTGTTTCCCTTTAAGGATCACTTCCTGGGTGATTTCAGGAGATGGCAGAACGGTTTTCCATCTTCCCTGCAAAGAACACCAAGTTTGACAATTACCCGTTGACCAGAGTATGTGCGTAGGAGCCCGGGGTCCAGCAGAGAAGTTCCAGCACATAACTACAGCAAAAACAATCTGAGATTTAACACTTTGAAGAGGTTAGAGGAACAGCTTCACTGTAGCTATGGTCACACTTCACCAAAGCAGCACAACTCAGTGCCAAGGAGACACCCTCAGCCCTTGATTCTTCCCACGGGGTAAAGTGAGAGCATGTGAGTGAGCATTGGACTCCCCCAGCTGTGCAGGATGCTGCCAAAGAGACCCACCTCTTTCTCATCCCATGCAGAACACTGAGGGGAGCTACCTGACTAAAGGCAGGGAGAGGCTGGGAGCAGAGCAGGCAAGTCTCACCATGCATCAAAGGGATGCAGATCCTGCTAACTATTCCACCAGGAAGCCTGCCCACACACTGCTGGCAATGCTTCTCATCTGTAGACCCTCCCATCTCTCCTGCAGGGACTTCCAGTGGCCTGTGTGCCTCACCCACGAACACCACCAAGCCACGGCTGGCTGGTTCCCTGTGCATGCCCCCAAGGGCGGCAAGTCTGAGCATTTGCAGATGGCTAGTGAGCAAGTGTAGAAAACCAGTCCAACTCTGAGGAATTGAGAGAAAACACACAAACTTGAGCATTTCAGGGCACCACCCTAGGGAAAGCAAACCAGAGGCTGTCAGCCTCTGTCCTGGCTTTGTAGGATCAAGAGAAGGTATACAGTCTTAAGAACGTCCCCTCCCATAGGGAACAAGAAGTGTGGAGCAGGGGTATTCATTGAAAAGGTCTAAGAATCCATTGAAAAGCCTAAGAATCCCTAGAAGGGCTAACAGAGGAATTTTTCCCCCCAAAGCCAGTCAGTAAAACCTGGAGGAGGTAACTGCTTCTTCAAATGTGAAAATGTCAAGGCATGATTTCAGGGAACATTAAAAATCAACAAAACATGACACAACCAAATGACACAATAATTTTCTAGTAACTGACCCCAAGAAATACAGATCTATGGGGTGCCTGGATGGCTCAGTCAGTTGGGCAGCTGCCTTCGGCTCATATCATGATCTCAGGGTCCTGGGATCAGGCCCCGCACCAGGCTTTCCACTCTGTCAGTGGCAAATCTGCTTCTTCCTCCCCCTCTGTGATCTCTCTCGTTTTCTCTCTCTCAAAGAAATAAATAAAATCTTAAAAAAAAAGAAATACATATCTATGATCTGCCTGATAAAGTTTTCAAAATAGATGTTTTAAGGAAGTTCAACAAGCTACAAGAAAACACAGAGGGGCACCTGGGTGGCTCAGTTGTTGAGCGTCTGCCTTCGGCTCAGGTCATGATTTTGGGGTCCTGAGATCGAGCCCCACATCGGGGTCCTGCTCAGCGGGAAGCCTGCTTCTCCCTCTCCTACTCCCCCTGCTTGTGTTCCCTCGCTCTCTGTCAAATAAATAAAATAATAATAATAATAATTAAAAAAAAAAAGAAAACACAGAAAGGGGGCACCTGAGTGGCTCAGTAGGTTGTGTCCGATTCTTGATCTCAGCTCAGTTCTTGATCTCAGGGTCCTGAGTTCAAGCCCTGCATTGGGCTCCACGCTGGGTGTGGGGTCTACTTAAAAACAAACAAAACAACAACAAAAAAAACACAGAAAGATAATGCAATGAAATCAGAAAAAAAAATACATGAACATGATCTTATATGTAGAAAGCCCTAAAAACTACACACACACACACACACACACACACACACACACACACACAAATGGTTGAAACTAATAAATGACTCAGTGAAGTTGCAGGATATGAAATCAATACACAAAAATCAGTTGCATTTCTATACACTAATAATGAACTATCCGAAGAAGAAATAAATAAAACAATCCCATTTACAATAGCATCCAAAACAATAAAACACTTAGGAATAAATTTAACCAAAAAAGTAAAAGATCTGTACACCAAAAACTAAAACATTGATGAAAGAAATTGGAGAAGACACAAATAAATGGAAAGATATCCTGTTACACCAATTGGAATAATTAATATTGTGAAAATGTACATTCTACTCAAAGTGATCTACAGATTCAGTGCAATCCTATCAAAATTCCAATGGCATTTTTCACAAATATAGAGGACACAGTCTTAAAATTTGTATGGAACCACAAAAGACCCCCAAAGCCAAAGCAATCTTGAGAAAGAACAAAGCTGGAAGCATCATATTTCCTGATTTCAACTTTATTACAGAGCTGTAGTAATCAAACAGTATGGTACTGGCATAAAAACACATAGATCCATGGAACAGAACAGAGAGCCAAGAAATGAACCCATGCCTAAAACTGCATATTCACATTCAAAAGAATGAAAGTGGACTCTTATCTTACACCACTCACAAAAAATAACTCAAAATGCATTAAAGACTTAAATGTAAGATCTGAATTCATAAAACTAGAAGAGAACATGGGAGAAAGCTCCTTGACATCAGTTTTGGAAATGATTTTTTTTTATATGACACCAAAAGCATAGGGAACAAAAGCAAAAATAAATAAGTGGGACTACAACAAACTAAAAGGTTTCCACCAGCAAAGGAGACAATCGACAAAGAGAAAAGGCAACCTACAGAATGGAAGAAAATATTTGCAAACCATATATCTGATGGGGGATGTATCAAAAATATATGAGGAACTTATACTCCCCAATAACAAAAATGCAAATAATCCAATTAAAAATGGGCAAAGAACCTGAATAGGTATTTCTCTAAAGAAGAGGTATGAATGGCCAACAGATACATGAAAAGGTGTTCAACATCAGGGAAACACAAATAAAAATCACAATGAGATATCACCTCATACCTTTTAGATGGCTTTTACCAAAAAGACAATATATAATAACTGTTGGTGATGATATGGAGAAAAGGGAATCCTTGTACTGTCTTGGTGGAAGTGTAAATTGGTGTGGCCTTTGTGCAAAACAGTGTGGAGTTTCCTCAAAAAGTTAAAATAAAACTACCATATGATCCAGCAATCCTTTTTCTGGGTATGTATCTGAAGGAAACCAAATCAGCATCTCAAATGGATATCTACTCTCCCACAGTCATTACAGCATAATTCACAATAGCCAAGATATGGAAACAACCTAAATGTCCATCAATGGGGAATGGATAGAGAAGCTGTGGGATATATATAAAATTCAGTCATGAGAAAGAAGGAAATTTTGTAATTTGTGACAACGTGGGTGAACCCAGAGGACTTTATGCTAAGTGAAATATTCCAGGCGGAGAAAGACAAATATTATGTGACCTCATTTATATGTGGAATTAAAAAAAAAAAGTCAAACTCATAGAAATAGTAGAATGGTGGCTACCAGGGGCTTGGGGAAATGGGGAGATTCTGGTCAAAGGGTATAAACTTGCAGTTATAAGATGAATAAGATTTGGGGATCTAATGTGCAAATAGTTACTAATACTGTATTTTATTCTTGAAATTTGTTGAGACAGTAGATCTTAAATATTCTCACTTTGGCTCTCTTTTCCTTCACAATTTTAGTCCTATGATCCTTTGGAGATTCTGCTAAACTATAGGACTCCCCTCGTCCACGACCCCCACCCCAGGAAAATATACATCTTGACATTACTTTGCATACCATTTCAGGGTGTTCATGAAATGTCCTAACTCTACATTAGGATCCACTTTTTAAAACTTTCTTTGTAGAGATCTGATAGTTTTCAGAGGTGATTCTCAGACCTACAATTCCAGGCTTCCAACACCCAGATCTGAATTACTGCCTGCAAACTCAGTATTTCTACCTGGAAAATTTTTATAAATACTGTGTGGAATGATGAGATGAACCCAGATAATTGGATCCAAATAGACCAGAATTAAAACCCTGGCTTCTTAACCTAGTGACTATTAACCTCTCTAAACTTCATTTTCTGTATCTTTATACTTGGGAGAAATAATACCCACCTCTGAGTTTTCTTAGAACCTGAAGCGAGGTAGCATATGGAGAGTGACCCATGTAGTGCTCAGCATCCCAGCATGGTCTCAGCCAACATTAGGCAGCATCACCTCAGATGTTAAGGAAGGACTTTGAAAAGAGAAACACCTGGATATGCTTCATGGGCTCACCATGTACTAGCCAAATGACCTTGAGTAAATTGCCTAACCACTAAAACCTCACTTTCTTCAAAAGGGAATGATGATAATGGTATATAATAGATAGAGTTTTCTTGAGGATCAAATGAGATATGTATATAAAATTATCTATAGTGTCTGACCCAGAATAAAAGAGTTATATTAAGCAGTGGTATCTCTTTTTTGTCCTGCATGACAAGTTCATTATATAAAAAATAAAGTCTATTTTCTTCTAGAGCCTCTTTTTCTGTGAATGAAATCACCATCCCTCTAAACAACTATGATGGAAACATTTCTTCCACTGCCAAAGGCAATCCATCAATGAGTTGCTACATCTTCCAGAAGTTGAACATTCTATTCTTACACTCATTTTCCATCTACCTCCTCCCATCATTATTTGAGAGTAAATCAAGGCTCCCATTCCTTCTGGGTTGCCAAGTCCTAGTTCTTAATTAGCTTTTATGCATCCATTCTCCTTCCTCCAAACCATCCTGAAATCACTGCCAGATTAATCCTCATGAAGTATACCTCTGACTATATCATTTTTATTCACTTTTCCATTTACCCACTCATTTATTCCATAAACAATTAATGATGTTTGCCATATACCAGGATTTGGGCTGAGTGGTGGGGACAAAGACATGAAATGACACAGACCCTGTCCTCCAGGCACTTGAGAGCGGGGATTATATGTCTTTGCTCATTTTTGTGGCCAGCATCTTGTCCGGGATATAAAAGGCACAAACACAATTGTCCAATATTTGCATGAATAAATAATGATTCTCTTTTAGATTGAGTGCCTCCTGTAACACCAGATATTGCTCTAAGTTCTTTGCCAATTTGCTACTTGCAACAACCTGCTGAGCTTGGTTCTGTTTCACATACAAGGAAATGGAGACACAAGGAGATTAATAAAATCAAATGGTGCTTCACAGACAGCAGGTGGCAGAACTAAGCCAAGTAGTCTGAATCTAGCACCTGTACTCTTAATCTCTACAATTTCAAGAATCTGGAGTGAACTGATAAATTCACAGTTTAATAAAGGAAACAGACTCAAGAAGCATTTATCAAATTATGGGGAAATGGACATAATAGAAAATTACCCTGAAATTTTGTTATAAGAGTCCTCAAGAAATGCAACTGAATCAGGCAACGATTCTTGGAAAGTCTGCCATCTACACAGGAGACTTTATGAACCACTGTTGTCCACTGAACAAAACCCAAATGTTTACCTTCACATGAAAAAAAATCTCCTGATTCTACTGCAAATCTGCATGTCTTGCTCTGTTTACTATTGCCCTCCTAAAATTATGTTTTACACCAGATTTGGGCAATATGCCAATCTCCCCTCACTACCCATCCTTCCCGTCATATCCTGTCTCCATGCTTCTTCACATTTCATATTAATGAATTCCTAGTATGTGCCCAGCACTATAATAGACATATTACATATAGGGCATGTCATCCTAACAATGAATTTCGAGGAAGGGATTATAATCTTACTTCTTTTACAAATGAGATTATTGAGGCCCCAAATGGGGACAAGATGTGTAGCTCCCAGTTATTAAATGGTGAGCCACCACTGTATGTCTGCCTGAGTCCAAAACTCACAGCCCTTCCATTGAGCCATGCTGCCCTTCTGCATGCTCTCTTCCTGAAGTTCCTTAGCCCCCTTACCATCCTCCACCAAATTCCCACTTACTTCCTCTGTCACTCTCAGTTTTTCCACAACTCCTGGGAGAAGTTTAAGTCTCCGGAACCCGGAGACTCACTTGCTCCTTAATCATCTTGATGATGCTCTACTCGAAGAAACAAAATTCCTATCTCACATGGAAACTTAGAGCTTGGTGTCCACAATTTCTCAGTGGGAAAGATCAGGAACCTCAATGACTTCAGAGACTCGGTGATGGAAACAACTCAAACTTATGCCAACAGAGACTGGTGAAAACACTTTCTTCTTTGAGATACTCAAGTAGACTTGGAAAAGCAGGTCCAGATACTAAGACGGTGCTACATGCTTGCTGCAGAAGAAGGAAGACTCCTTGTACTTAATGTCTCCAGTTCAAAGAGTTGTTGGTCTAAAGAAACATAGTTATCATTTAGCTATTGAATTTGAAAACCTCAAGAGTTTCAATGACTAATTTTTTTAAATTAACCCAAATGACATGATAAATGTTCATAAAAGGAAAGTTTCAATTTAGTTTTTAATAGTGGTTTAATGCCTTTTTTGAATTACTGGTTTAACCTAAATTTTGAAAAAAAATGTAGTGTATTAATACACATACCATAATCTTGAATAATAGGGAGAACATAAATCACATTTAGCAAACATTTTTACATTCAAACCTGGATATTAAAATAGGTGAAATGATTACTTTGAATCACTGTCTGTCAAGGTTCATGATTCACAATTTCGGATGGATTCTTTTCTTAATGCAATACCTAACTTTTGATAATTTTTTAAAATTAATATTTGATCACATAATGTAAGTCAAAATGCAGACAATCCTTTAAAAGGACACATTATTTGTCTATGTAGCAACAGCTCCAAAGTATTTTTGGGCAGTTTGATACCTTTTATATTTGAAGTATACTTAACAAGAAAACTGAAAATTTAAATTGACAAAATGATATTTTTAAGACTTCAAAGTGATAAATAATTTTTAAATAAAATTGACCTCAAACTAATAAAATCTGTAAGCAAATAAAAATTAAATATTAGTTTAATGACAAAAACTGAGTATTTGTTAGAAGCTGTCTCTCTTCACTGGTGATTTACTTTTAATTCTAAAATTTCCAGCAAATCTTAGCTTTCAAGGCCCTTAATATTTGAAATAGTCAGATGCTTGGTGAGGAAATTACACTTGACTCTAGAATTATAAAAATCTCAGCTTTATAAAATGCATCCATTCATGAAGGTAATTTCTCTAACTGGTGAACAAAATGTAAAATTTAATACAGTACTAATATCTCATTGGAGTGTATACATGTTTCTGAATAATTTTTAAAATAAAATTTAAGATTAATAAAAAAAAAAGACTATGCTGCAAATTATGGGCTGTGGAAAGGGCTTGCTAGCATCACAGCAGGACTATGTTGAGCAGATGTGAGAGTGGCCACTGGATCCAGGACTGAGACCTAAGTGCTAACTTGAGCCCAATAGAATCACCCAGTTCTCTGAGAACACAGAGTCTACCCTCTCTCTCTGCTGCCTGAATTCTCTCCAATTGCTCTCAGACTTTCCTTCTTGCTCTCACTCTCTCTCTCCTGTTCTCGCTCACTCTCTCTTCTTATCCTCCAAGTCCACGTCTTATTTTTCCTCTTCTTGACATTATCGTTGAAGCAAACTTCACTCAGTTTCCTCCCTGGTGCTGGTCAATAAAGATGCTGGTTCTGCTTCCACGAAAAGACAAGAATGATGAAGTTATATCTTGGAGACAGAGGATGCCTCATAGAGGCACAGGTAGGTATGCACCTGGCCCAATAGAGGCACAGGTAGGTATGCACCTGGCCCAATAGAGGCACAGGTAGGTATGCACCTGGCCCAAAGAAGAAAAGCTATGGTGGGGATGAGCTGTAAGAACAGAGGGAATATTTACAATTTCGGGGCCAATAAGAAGTCAATTCCCAAGGCTCCTTGTTAAACAAATTGTCCAATTTCACTTCTATTCCCTGAATAGTTGTTTCCTATGGGGGCTGAGACCTGAGAGTAGGAAGCCTGTATTGACTATTTGAGGTCTTCAGGAGGCAACTTGTTGCAAGCTGTAGGTTTCCCAACGTGCTCTACAACCTCTCATCGGGGAACAAACTCTCCTAGCCTCCTGAACTCTGTCTCCCCAAGGTCAAGGGCTTCTCCTAGAGGAAGTATCCACTCTTCTTTGAAGCCAGTGTTCCTCAACAGTTCAAGAAACACCTCCCTACATTCACCCAGTGATCTCACACTGAGAAACAAAGGCTGCTTCCAGCCTCACCTACCCTCAAGAGGGCAACTCTCTGTAAAGACACCATGACTTCCTTCTAGTTCTACTAATGGAACAAGTAGAATCTTACCTGATGGGCACACACAAAGAGAGAGGCTGGCTGAATGGGTCTGAGTCTTACCTGATGGGCACACACGAAGAGAGAGGCTGGCTGAATGGGTCCACAGTCAGATTCTTGCTCTGAGTATTGGTCCCAGGGTGGTATCACTGAGAGTCTCTATCTTTGCATTTTTAGGAATTCAGTTTTATGAGGTCACTGCCAGATTATTGGGTTGTGGGTCAATAAACACCCATGGAACCAATTGATACATTAAGTACCAACTTTTAAAAACCTTGTTATGGAAATCACCCAAGCATAGATAAAAGTAGAGAACATAGTACTAGACAGAGTCATATGAAATTGCCAACATTCCACCATTTTTGGCCAATAAAACTGGCTTTCTTGCATGCCGGCTACTGGAGTTCTCGAGCAGGCAGTCTGGTACCTGGATTGCCGAGTGGGCAGGTCTGGTGCTTGGATACATGGGGACCAACCAGGCTTCCCTGGGATGGGCCTAGGACCTATGTCTGTATGAATGGGCCTGGGTGCATAGAGGCCAAACAGGCACCAGAGACCACTGAAATTGGTTTGGTGTTTGGGTTTGTGGTAGCTGGCCTGGAGGCTGGGGGCCCAGGGGCCAGCCTGGGACTGGGAAAGACCAGAGTATGGGTTTATGGGAGCCCACTTGGAGCCTAAGGCCACAGGGGTCAGCCAGGTGCTGGGGCCAGATGGGAGCCTAGGCCTGGCCTGGTGCTGGGGCAAGGTTGGAAGCTGAGTCTGTGGGAGCCCGCCTGGAGACTCGGGTCATAGGGGCCAGTTCAGTGTGATAGTGGGGTGGGAGTCCGGGTTGGTGGAAGTTGGTCTGGATTCTAGGTCCACAGGGGCAGGCCTGGTGCTGGGGCAGGCCAGGGACCTGAGGTCAGGAGATCCAGCCTGATCATGGAGTGAGCTGGGAACCTGGGTCTATAGCAGCTGACCTGGCACTGGGTTTGACCAGGAGCCTCAGTGCCTGGGAACCTGCCTAGAAACCTGGGGCTACCAGAGCCAACCCAGTGCTGGGGTGCTCCAGGAGCCTGGGCTTGTGGGACCTGGTTTGGGGTCTAGGTTCACAGGGGTTGGTCTGACACTGAGGTGGGCCAGGAGCCTGGCACCATGAGAGTTGGCCTGCTGCTGATGTACGTGGTGAAAAAGGGTGCTCACTTCACTCTCCCTGTGCTACAGGAGGGTGTCTCTGTCCATGCTGTGCTGCCTGGTCTTGGGGGATGGTTGTTGGGGTGAAGTGAAACTGATTTCCCCATCTTCTCCAATGCATCATCTCTTATCTCTGGCTGTAATCCCTCATTTGAATCCTAAACTCTCTTGAAGGTATTATCCTGTGTGGATCATCATTTTGAAGGAAGTTTCTAGGAGCAGACGATCACCACTGACCCTTATGCTGCCATCATTCTTCCCCATGTGGACTTTTTAAAATTTTATTATGTTATGTTAGTCACCATACATTACATCATTAGTTTTTGATGTAGTATTCCATGATTCATTGTTTGCGTATAACACCCAGTGCTCCACACAGTACGTGCCCTCTTTAATACCCATCACTAGGCTAACCCATCCCCCCACCCCCCTCCCCTCTAGAACCCTCAGTTTGTTTCTCAGAGTCCATAGTCTCTCATGGTTTGTCTCCCCCTCCAATTCCCCCCCCTTCATTTTTCCCTTCCTGCTATCTTCTTCTTCTTCTTCTTCTTCTTCTTCTTCTTCTTCTTCTTCTTCAAAGATTTTATTTATTTATTTGAAAGAAAGAATGAGAGAGAGAGCACATGAGAGGGGGGAGGGTCAGAGGGAGAAGCAGACTCCCTGCCGAGCAGGGAGCCCGATGCGGGACTCGATCCCGGGACTCCAGGATCATGACCTGAGCCGAAGGCAGTCGCTTAACCAACTGAGCCACCCAGGCGCCCCTTCTTCTTCTTTTTTTTTTTTTTAACATATAATGTATTATTTGTTTCAGAGGTACAGGTCTGTGATTCAACAGTCTTACACAATTCACAGCCCTCACCATAGCACATACCCTCCCCAATGTTTATCACCCAGCCACCCCATCCCTCCCACCCCCCACCACTCCAGCAACCCTCAGTTTGTTTCCTGAGATTAAGAATTCCTCATATCAGTGAGATCATATGACACTTGTCTTTCTCTGATTGACTTATTTTGCTTAGCATAATACCCCCATGTGGACTTTTAAAATGTGATGTAGGGCACCTGGGTGGCTCAGTTGGTTAAGTGTCCAACTCTTGATTTTGGCTCAGGTCATGATCTCTGCATCATGAGACTGAGCCCTGTGTTGGGCTCCACGCTCAGTGGGGAGTCTGCTTGAGGAGTCTCTCCCTTTCTCTCTCTGCCCCTCCCCCTGCTCATGCTCTCTCTCTCTCTCTCTCTCAAATAAATAAATCTTAAAAAAAAACCAATGTGTGATGTAACCATGAATCTTGAAGCTGTTGTCAATGGTTGACTCTTCAAAACACCACCCAAAAATGCTGTAGAGCAAGTGGCTAAGCTTATTAGACCTACCATAGCAAAGAAGAACACCACCTTGAGAAGATCTCAGTAATGTCCCAGAGGGGAAATCAAGGAAGGATATTTGTAGGGTCTTAGTGCCTGGGCTGGGTGATTTCAAGTTGGGGTCTTATAAGGCAGGGCACTGGTTAGGATAGGGTGGTTTATGACATGGTAGTTTTGCATGGTGATCCCAGAACAGTGAGTCTTAATGAGCCAGCTGTTAATCTTGATAAGTAAATTTAGTTGTTTCATACTCTTAACCTCAAGGAGGTAAGTCAGTTTTGCTTGTTTTCAGTATGCTGTTTTCAGTTCTCACTAGGCATTTGAACTGGGTGTTAGAAAAATCTGCTCTTGGATCTACCTTCTGGGAATTACATTTGTAGGTAAGGAGCTTCAATTCCTCTGCTGGGCATTTCTGTTTGACTTTCTTCCTTCGGATCTAATTATAATGTGACCACTACTGAGACTAGACAGGTAGAGAACTATTTTTTTTCACCTTTTAGAAGTACTTTTCTGTGTTTATAAAAGTAATGTTTATTACATAATTTTTTAAACATTCAGGTATAAAAAAATAGAATGATCACTTCCAAAAGAAAATTGGCATTGCTAGTTTGGTGCATCTATGTCATGACTTTGGCCTGTTACTTAATGATACATAAGAATACACGCATATATGTACATGTGAAGTTACAGTTCAGTTCTTAAGAACCTGGTCTCTAATTCCAGATTGCCTGTGTTTGCATCTTGGCCTCACCATCACTCTCTATGGGCATTTACTGCAACTGTTTAAGTCTCAGTATCTTTATCTGTAAATTGTGACAAATAATTGTATCAACTTCAAAAAGTTACTGTGTCTATTAAATGACACAGTACATATAATGGGCTTAGAAGAGTTTCTGACAATGAGGAAGCATTAAATACAAGTTAGCTGTGATAACAGTAACAATCATGATGATGATGATGATGATGATTTATACATGTGTCTATTTCTCCAGAGGAAGTAAATGCAAAAGGAAACAAAATTTAACATAGCAGTCCTTCATTTTGAACATTTTGATTTCATATTCAAGTATACAACTCTGAGACAATCTAAGCCTGTAGAAAAATCACTTGATTCTTTCAGTTTAAATTTTGAAGTCTATTCTAGGTTTTCTATCTAACTAATTTCATCTACATATTCCTGAGATCAGTAACACCTCATTTGATTTTTTTTTACTTTATTTTGACAATTGCGGTAAGTACATCTATTATTCAGCTTTTCTAAAATATTCCTGGAATTCCTATCTTTTTATTCTTGCAAGTAAATTTTAGGATTTTTAATCATCTTCTAACGTGGTTTGGTATAATTTCACAAATACTTTAGAATTATTTTGGAATGAACTGAAACTTTACGATACTGAGTCTTTCCATGTAGAAACTGGTAGAAAAATTTAGAGAATTTTTTTGAACGCCTTTTGTTTTCTTTAAAATGAAGTGAATGTCAAATTTTTCTCCTGACATTAGCTCACAAGTGCCCTCTGGTTGTCATCTTTCTCTATTCTCTTTCTTTGCCAGTTGTTCAAGATAGCTTGGAGGGCAGTAGAGAACAGGCCCCTTCAGCTCTGAGCAGCACAAATTAAAATTAGCCTTGATGTGAAATTCAGTGGGGAGTCTGTCTCCCACTGCAGCTTATTGTTAGCTTGGGATGCTGTCAATTTGAGTCTTTTTTATTGCAGAATCTGTGAAAGCAGTGATTCTCAACTTTGGCTGCAGTTTTGGATCACTGGAGAATTTTAAAAACCTGGCATCCAGAGATTTTAATTTAATTGGTTTAGTATGAGTCTCATGCACTGGAATTTTCAAAAGCCCACAGGAGGTTCAAAAGCACAGCCAGCCTGAAAGCTGTCGCATTAGAGAATTGAGAAAGAAAAGACATGCATGCATGCATGTGGATTACCGTACAAAGGGGCATCCTGGAGTGATTTCTTTCTTCCTTTTTTTTTTTAATGAATACAGACTGGCACACACTGAGACTGGAAATAAATTATTCATAATTTCAAGTATGACTATGTCCTCTTTTAGTGAACTGAGACTTTGATGAAAGGCTTCCATCTGATTTCAGTGTGAATGCATGAAGTCTATCTTTTCTGTGTTTTCAAAAGGAACTCTGTTTAAATCCCAGTAAGGCATATAATTTTAGTTAATAGTATTGCTCTAAGGTCTGTTTCCTGGTTTGGGTAATTTACTAAGATTAGGAAAGTTTATGTCACCATCAAGGGGAGCTCTGGGCAGTGTACAGCAAAATCTTGGTGCTATTTTTGCAACTTTTATGTGAGTCTAAAAATATTTCAAAATAAAAAGTGAAAAAAGCATGAGCAGGATGGGAACTCTGCCTCCTATGAGATTAAAAAATCAAATAAAGTTTTTGTTTTATTGGGATTTACTATGGTTGACTGCCTTAGTGTTTTTTTTTTTAAGATTTTATTTATTTATTTGAGAGAGACAGAGAGCACAAGAGAGAGTGAGCATGAATGGGGGGGGGTGGGAAGGGCAGAGGGAGAGGGAGAAGCAGGCTCCCTGCCCAGGACTCCAGGATCATGACCTGAGCCAAAGGCAG
Source organism: Callorhinus ursinus (assembly GCF_003265705.2). NCBI lineage: Eukaryota > Metazoa > Chordata > Mammalia > Carnivora > Otariidae > Callorhinus > Callorhinus ursinus. Next base: position 1,489,682 of record NW_027397169.1, read on the forward strand.
ACGCTTAACCCAGGCACCTCTGCCTTAGTGTTTCTTATTGGCATTCAGAAAAGAAAGTTGATTTGATCCTTCTTGCCTAAGGCCTCAACCTGGAGATATATATAGATATAGATAGATAGATAGATAGATAGATAGATAGATAGATAGATAGATAAAATTTTACAATCTATAATCTATTTATCTATATATAGATTTATAAATTATATATATAAATTTATATATATATAAATTATATATAGATCTATATAAATTTTCCTTTCCTTAGAAGAAAATGATATTCCATTAGAGACACAATTGAGTCAGACTATACTGTGAATTGTGTACACACACACACACACAGAAGGAGTTTGTCTGTTCTGTGCTGAGACAAAGCCTACTATATGACTACAGGTACACCTAAGGCATGTGGAATAGATGAGTAAGGGTGGGCACCCTCTGACATTGAACTCTGGGATATGATCAGTAAGTGGGTGATTGTTGCCCATTTACAAGAAGGAGGAACCCCTTTCCCTGAGAGCCCCAGTTGATAAGAATTCTATACCTGGAATAGGAGTTTACCTGAGTGTGTCAGCTTGGGTAGACATCACGACCTCAGTGGAGTACCATCTTGAAATTGTCAGCTAGTCCTTAGTAATGATTTTTCCATTGTTTAAATATGAGTGTCACTCCTGAATGTGTATTTCCCTAGTGCATTGAGGCAGAAAGAGGTTAAGATAGTGTTTCTCAACCAGGATGACTGTGTCCCCCAGCAGATATTTGGCAATGTTTTTGGAACACTTCTGGGTGTCACAATTGAGGGGAGTGCTCTTGGTCTCTGCTAAGTAGAAGCCGGGATGCTACTAAGCACCCTTTAATGCACAAGACAACCCAGTGGTATAGGTACATATAAGGGAATATTACTCAGTCATAAAAAGGAATTGAGTTCTGGTATCTGCTACAACATGGATGAACCTTGAAAACATTCCACTAAGTGAAATAAGCCTGACACAAAAGGACGTATATCGTATGATTCACAGACACAGAAAGTAGGTTAGAGATTTCCAGGGCTGGAGAGAGAGGAAATTGTAAGTGCTCGCTTGATGGTTACAGAGTTTCTGTTGGGAGTGATGGAAAAGATTTGAAAACAAATCTTGGTGATAGTTGCAAAACACTGTGAATGTAATTAATGCCACTGAATTGAACACTTAAAAATGGCTAATGTTTTGTGATTTCACTGATATGTGGAATCTTAAAAAACACATGAATAAACAAACAAAAAGCAGAAACAGACCCATACATAGAGAGAACAAACTGATGGTTGCCAGAGGGAAGGGATGGGGGGATGGGCAAAATGGGTGAAGTGGAGTGGAAGGTACAGGCTTCCAGTGATGAAATGAATAAGTCATGGGAATGAAAGGTACACATAGAGAATGATACTAAAATAGCATTGCATGGTGACAGATGGTAGCTACACTTGGTGAACACAGCATAATGTACAGATTTGTCAAATTCCTATGTTGTACACCTGAAACCAATATAACATTGTGTGCCAACTACACTTCAATTAAAAAAACAGTTAATGTTTAATTTTACGTTAGGTAAATTCTACTCAATTTTATTTTTTATTTTTTTAAGATTTTATTTATTTGAGAGAGCAAGAGAGCATGAGTGGGGAGGAGGGGCAGAGGGAGAGGGAGAAGCAGACTCCCCACTGAGCGCAGAGCCCAACACGGAGTTCAATCCCAGACCCTGAGATCATGACCTGAGCCAAAGTCAGGTCACTTAATCGACTGAGCCACCCAGGCGCCCCCTACCTCAATTTTAGAAAAATAATGCATTAGCCATAAGTACTTCTGACACTTGAAATGGCATGACTCATAACTTAAACATCTGCTCTGGGGATCTACATGGTACTCTGGGAAGAACTTTGATTTTTGGCCAATGTCACTGAGACAAGAGGTGATTGCCTGACGGCCATGAAACTCTGTAGGTTGTGATGTTAGCAACATTCACAACACATTCTGCTGCAGATTTGGGGAATGATTTGAATGGCAGAAGTACATTGGTAAAAGAGAAGATAATTAGTGAATTTGTCAAATCCTTCCTGTCAAATAGCATTAATTCAACAAAATTTGATCATGCAATGTGTTTAAAATAATAATTTTTGCATAAAGTCTATAGAATTCTATACTTCCTTTCCTTTTTTTTTTTTTTAAAGATTTTATTTATTTATTTGACACAGAGAGAGAAAGAGCACAAGCAGGCAGAGGGAGAAACAGGCTCCTGGCTGAGCAAGAAGCCGATGTGGGACTCGATCCCAGGAGCCTGGGATCACGACCTGAGCCAAAGGCAGACACTTTAATGACTGAGCTACCCAGGCGTCCCTTCCTTTACTTTTCTTTTGGACATATTACATTCACTAATGATGAAAAGTTTGTAATTATTAACATTGAGCACCATCCTTACCTATTAAATTAGGGCTGAAATCTCATTCTACTGGAAGTGTGGATGAACCAGCATACTATTGCTTTACTAGTGACATTGAAATTTCTTATAACTCTACTAAAAAAAAAAAAAAGAATGAAATCCTTCCATTTGCAATGACAGAGATGGAGCTAAAGAATATCATGCTAAGTGGAATAAATCAGAGAAAGACAAATACATGATTTCACTCATATGCGGAATTTAAGAAAAACAAATGAGCAAAGGGAAAAGAGAGAGAGAGGAAAACCAGGAAACAGACTCTTAACTATAGAAAACAAACTGATGGTCACCAGAGGGGAGGTGGATGGGGGTGAAGGATGAAATAGGTGATGGGGATTAAGGAGTGCACTTGTGATGAGCACTGGGTGTTGTATGGAAGTGTTGAATCACTATATTGTACATCGGAAACAAACATTACACTGTACGTTAACTAAGTGGAATTTAAATAAAACTTTAAAAAAAGAGTAGCAGAATGATTAAAAAAAAAAGAAGTGTAATAATTTCAACCTATGACCCACTAAGGTGAAGAAAAATGTACACTGAACCTATTGTGATGAAATTGGAAATGGTGTTTATGAAATTCTAAAGTCTTGTCTATATTGATCACAGTCAGATTAGTTTACAGATTATAGATTAAAATCTGCAGTATGAACTATACAGAATGAAAATTAATGTTCAGGAAACATTTAATGACTCTTAGAAAAAAATCACTGATTGTTTGCATTTTTACATAGCTTAGTTGTATTTATAAATATATATTTTTATACCCACATATATAAACTGTGTTTTCACACTTAAAGTTAGAATCTGGCTTCCTGATATCACTAATTAGATTGAGATGCCTTTGCCTACATCTAAAAACTGAAGACTGGAGTCCAATTAGAGAGGGATGGTGTGTCTGCATGTGCAAGGTATGTGAAATGGGGGTGAGGATGAGCAGAGAGAATCGCATGGTGTACACCTGGCCACACATGGTGAGGGATTAGACATCATGAATTCCTCTCTTCCACTGTGTTGGTCTTTAAGGATTTGCATGGCCTGGGGATAAGAATGATACTAAAAATATCTGTCTAATGAGGAGCTTTGGATTTTGATTCCCCAAGGATATATAGAGACACTGTAGAGTCAGCCTGTGACAACCTCATTCAACAGCTCTTGCCTAGTCAAGAAGAAGCACACCTGAGGCTCCATCCAGGAATGATCTTTCTTGACCACGAGCCCATTGCCTCACTTAGTGTGCCTGCCCTTCCTGAAGACAGACTGTCTTCACGATCCAAGCGATATGTCAAGCATCATTCCACACTGATGCCAGCCAGGTAACTGAAAGTCCCTTAGTGAATGCTTCTGTAAGGAGGGCAGTTACTTTACCCCAGATTCATCCAGGGAAAGCAATGAGGAGTGTGCATGCATGAAATGATGAGAACTGAGTGTCCCATGCACGCCAGCCTGCCTTCCTGTTGACAAGTTCCCATGTATGTTTGTACTGATACACTGACACTCACCCTGTTCTCAATCTGCTGGTCTCCTAATCTCTCTAAAAAATGGCAGAACCCAGTTATTCTCCTACGCAGAAAAATCTGCCCCTTCTCAAACAAGATGACTGTTATAAAACTTTCCGGTATTTACTTGAATTTTTGTGGTGGTCATGGGGAGGGGTTTTGGTCAGCTTTTCCTTTTATTTGCATTCTTGGTTCTTGATACACCATTGCGCAGAACAGTATATTATCCCTGTAGCTTGCTTGAGGATGGTGAGGAGAAATTGGAGACTCAGGAGATCTGACTGGCTCCCTTCTTAGTACACTCATTTCTCTATAAAAATTAACAATGATTTTATATAAGAACAACAGAGATAGTATAATAAATTTAAAAACATCCTTAAACTCATTCCAGAATCAACGAATGTTGACCTCTGCTATACAAAGTTCAGGTCTTTTTTGTAAATTAACAAAATAGGGGCACCTGGGTGGCTCAGTTCGTTGAGCATCTGACTCTTGATCTCAGCTCAGGTCTTGATCTCACAGTTGTGAGTTCGAGCCCCATGTTGGGCTCCACTCTGGGCATGGAGCCCACTTAAAAAAAAATGCATACAGAAAGCACCTCTTTTGTATCCTCAACTCTTGTTCTTCCCTTCCTGAGACAACATCATCTTGAATGCGATGGTCTCTCCTATACATGACTTTATATATATATATATATATTTACTACCAGAACATCACATACGTTTATTTCAGATGTAACAGCAATGTTAAAATCAACAAGATTAATTTTTAACCGCACCAAGTAAACTTAGCCATTTAAGTATTTTTAAAGTTATTCCCTCCAAAAAACTGAGGGAGCTTTTCTTTTCCACCCCACAAACCACGGTTTCCCAATAGTTCTATTTTTGGAGGACTTTCAATTGATGAGTAAACTGCTTTGGGGATATTTTAGAACTTCTTTCCCCAAATGAAGCCTAGTCTGGACAAATTATATATTGCATAGATTTCTCTGGAGATTCTTTTCTTTAGAACCTAAATGTAATTACCATAAGGATAATTTTTACCTATTTGCCCCATAGTAAAAACTATCTGTCCTAAAATATACGATGGATATATCCTCTGAACTTCCAGTTAATTGTTTTACCTCAACAATTTTTATGTTCCAAAATAACCAACTCAACATGGGACATTACTTGAGTCTTTACTGACTCACAGGCATGTGAACTAGTGCCCAGCTTCTACATCCTCCTCTTCCTTAAATGGATGGAATTACTTAATACAAGTTTGATGTAGGACAATTAACCCTTTCCAAACAAGTCTGATGTACGACAAACCTTTTCAAACATACAGTTTAGGTAAAGTCATTGTCTACTGTGGAAAAAGAAACTATAACGATAGGGAGCCTACATACTCAATTCAAAATTTCATTTTTCCCCCTCTTAAATAACATGTACTTAATTGTCATTAGGCAGCTATTCAGTTTTCAATAACCACATTTAGGGATACATTCATAGGACTGATTAGATAGTCCTGGTGAAATGGTTATAGAAATAGAGGCAGTGTCATCTCAGAAAACTCATTTATAGGCTCAGGTCATGATCCTGGAGTCCCAGGATCGAGTCCCACATTGGGCTCCCTGCTTGGCAGGGAGTCTGCTTCTCCCTCTGACCCTCTTCCCTCTCGTGCTCTCTATCTCTTTCATTCTCTCTCTCTCAAATAAATAAATAAATCTTTAAAAAAATCTATTCTGATGTCTGGAAGCTTACAAAAAGGCTGAATTCTTCAAACTAAGTATGCCTTCTGTAACTCAAGCACTCTTCTCTTGGCAAGAGCAAGCTGAAGCTTATCCATGAAGGTAAAGGTACGTAATGCTAACTTTTTTTCTAAGCTTATATTTGGACTGCTGAAGAAACTGATACCCAAGAAACCAGCATGGTCTTTCTACATTTTTACTATCTTAAGATTCAAATCCTATAAACTCATTCAACTATCTTCCTTTTCCTGTATTACTCTTGGCACTCAATTAAGACTGCTGAAGTCTATTGTACTTTGTACTTTCACATTCTCAAAAAAGATTAAAAAATGTGCATAAACAATGTGTAAAATAATTTTGTCGTTTAACATATTTGGAGAGATGAGATTTCTATTACTAGAATTTACATGAGGATAATTATTATGAACCAAACTTCCTTTTAAAGTCAAATGACAAGAAAATTCAAGCCCCATGCATTGTTTTAAAGTCTAATGAGAACACTTCATGGGCCACTAGTATTGGCAATCTAGAAAATTTTAAATATTGGATAAGGGGCTATGGAGGAAAACATGAAAATTTCAGATGTCTCCTATCTTACAAAAAGTTATCAACCCGCCCAAGCCACTCCCTATGTGCCAGAAAATAATCTGGCATAAACCAGTCCCATCAGCAGAGGAGATCACAGTGACATTTATGTTATTAACACTTCAGAACTTCTACTTTTCCAAGTATGGAAGCAATTACATGGCTTTATATTGCACATGTCTTCATAAACATACATAGGATAAAAGACATTAACCTATTAGTTAGGGAATGGAGAAATAAATCATGACGTAATAATACAGTAGATTACTCTCTGGTAATTAAAATTAAGTGGAATTAAATATATTAACAATAAAGAAAAGACAAATCACATAAGAATTCCAAATGTAAGTGACATGTCCTATATGGTTCTTTTTATATAAGGCCTTTAAAATTGAAAATAATGTAGTTGTGGGGCATCTGGGTGGCTCAGTCAGTTAAGCATCTGCCTTTGGCTCAGGTCATGATCCCAGGGTCCTGGGATCGAGCCCCGCATCAGGCTCCCTGCTTGGTGTGGAGCCTGCTTCTCCCTCTCCCACTTCCCCTGCTGTGCTTTCTCTCTCTCTCTCTCTCTCTCTCTCTGTGTCAAATAAATAAATAAAATCCTTTAAAAAAAAGAAAATAATATAGTTGTTTATGTCATTATATTAACAATAATATTAATTATAGTAAAAATTGCTGGGGAATAATGTGTAGTGATTCCTCTGGGGAAAGAAAAGAATCAAGATTTTTCAAATACATGATGTGTATATCTGTATTATTTACTACAATAAAAACACTGAGAATGAAGGACCCCTGGCTGGCTCAGTAGGTGGAGCCTGTGACTTTTGATCTGAGGGTCTTGAGTTCAAGCCCCACCTGGGGTGTAGAGATTACTTAAATAAATAAAACTTAAAAAATATATTTTTAAAAAACCCATTTAGAATGAAGATGGTGACGTGTGTGAATTTTATGCTCTTGATTTATCTCTATGGGTTTTTTTGTTGTTGTTGTTTTTGCTTGAATAATCCATAAAAATAAAAGTCTGTTATGTTTATTATTATTATGGATTATTCCTTGTAATGGTTCAAAATATACTTAAGATTTTCTAATAATGTATATTTTATGTCATTCAAAAATATTTCCCTTATAGCTTTTCATTATTTATACTTATTTGTACATCTAATACATTTTTATGTAATTTATTTTAATTGCCACATATTTTTAAAGCTTTTATTCATGAGAGAGAGAGCACACACACATGCACAAGCAAGGGCAGGGGCAGAGGCAAAGGGAGAGGGAGAAGCAGGCTCCCCACCAAGCAAGGAGCCTGACATTGGGCTCCATCCTGGACCCTGGAATCCAGACCTGAGCTGAAGGCAGATGTTAAACAGACTGAGCCACCCAGGTGACCCTCATTGCTATATTTTTCATCATATGTCTTTTTCTTTTTTTTTAAGATTTTATTTATGTATTTGAGGGGGGGTGGGGAGCATGAGTAGGGGGGAGGGGCAGAAGGAGAGGGACAAGCAGACTCCTGGCTGAACTTGGAGCCTGGTGGAAAGGCTTGATCCTAGGACCCTGAGATCATGACCTGAGCCAAAGTCAGACATTTAACCAACTGAGCCATCCAAGCACTCCCACCATATATCCATTTCATTTTATTTTTCTCTTTTTTTAATTTTTAATTTAATTTTATTTAAATTCCATTAATTAACATATAGTGTATTATTAGTTTCAGAGGTAGAATTCAGTGATTCATCAGTTGCATATAATACGCAGTGCTCATTATGTCACATGCCCTCCTTAATGCCTATCACCCACTTACCCCATCCCCCCGCTGTCTCCATTTCAAATGAATATTGATACCATTGATGAGTCCTTCATTCTTTTTCTACATGATAAAAGTTCCCAGCTCATAATCTTTTCCCTGAAATTTGCAGTTACCATGCAAGGGGTATTCTTTCTTTTTATTGTCTTTCCTCAACTTACCCCATCCCACTGCTTCCTTGTAAGGAGTGAAATGTACAAGGTGCATTTCATGGCAGGACAAAAACACACATACACAATAAGAAATGTCAGTACAAGGGTCCTATATACTGAGTAAGTGCCAGATGATTTTCCTCTATTCATTTCCCATCATTGCAACATCTCCATGAGGTTTTATGATAGTCCCCATTATACAAATGAGGACACCAAGCTTTTCATAAGTGAACAATTCCACCCCCTCTCCCCAACACACAAATCAAGTACTGGTCTGGACTAAATTCAGGATTTAAGCTTAAGTAATACACCAAATGATAAAGGCTGTCATGGCTACTTCTGTCTCCTTCAGGCAAGGAAGGACCACTGCTTTACAGAAGTACTACTGTTAAAGATGCCTGACTATCTTATAATTATAAGTCCGACTTACCTTATAATTCTCTGTCTCCCAAGGGACCGAAAATTGTTGCTATTTTCACCTATTTTTTTAGAAGACTATGTTTCCTCTCTCTCTCATTTAGCTGGGTTTTTTCTTTTTTAATGATGTTCCTGCTACCTATCACCTAGGGAAGAAGTCTCCTTAGGATAAGATAGAGAATGTCATTGACATTTGCCCAGCTTCTCTTAGAATTAATTGCTAATGCTGGTGAGTAGTGTTTCCATGGGGGAGTCTTATGATCTTCAAGTTTATATGCAACATTTTCAAATCTTTGCTCAGGTACAGATCATATGTTTGGATGGATGTCATGCACCTGCTACACGGTACTTCATGGGTAGTGATGGACGTATGCTGTAGACAAGGGAAAAGATTTGGGGCATTGTTCAAGATGAATACATTAAGATTTTAAAGGAAGTTTTATGAAATCTGAGTGTTGGTTTAAGAATGCTAATTCTGTATTATCCAGAGGCATTAACAATGATTTGTCTAGACAATCAACTCAGCAGTGAAACCATTTGAGTTCACACTTTGTCTTTTCCAGGCACTGCATGTTTCACCCCACCTAAGTTTCCCTACAGATAAGTGGACAGTATGATATAACTCATCTGTAATTTGACAAGCCCTTCATCTGATTCTGAGGCACACCAAGGGTTGGGCACCATACTCTGCTACAGAGATTGGATAACTTCATTCTCGTCTGTTTGTTTGAGACAAGGAATATTTCTGAAAGAAATGCCATGGTTTATTCTTTGTCTCAGTCTCAGCACTTGGCACAATGTGTGAAAAAGATCAATAAAAATTTGAGCCAAAAATTTGAGTGGAGGAAAGAAAAGTAAGAGGTGATGGTGATGGAGGAAGAAATTAGCAGAGAGAAAGATTTGAATATTCTTTCGGCTTCACCATATACATAAGTTTTATTTATTTTTACTTAAGCACTGGCTCTCAAACTTTACCATAGATCAGATTTATCTGGAGGGTTTGTTAAAACTTAGATTGCTGGTCCTTACCTCAGAGTTTTTCAGCAGTGTATCTGGAGCAGTACCAAGAATTTGCATTTCTAAGTAGTTTCCAGGTGATGTTGCTTTTGCTCAACCAGAGACCATTCATTTTATTTTATTTTTACCCCATCTTTTCCATTAGATTCATCAACAACATGGAACCCAGAAATCACACAGATGTTTCAGAATTTCTTCTGCTAGGATTGACAGATGATTCAGAACTGCAGCCCTTCCTATTCTGTCTGTTCCTGTCCATGTACCTGGTCACTATCCTGGGAAATCTGCTCATCATCCTGGCCATCAGTTCTGACTCCCACCTCCACACCCCCATGTACTTCTTCCTCTCCAACCTGTCCTTTACTGACATCTGTTTAAGCACAACCACCATCCCAAAGATGCTGGTGAACATCCAAGCACAGAACCAGAGTATCACTTATACAGGCTGCCTCACCCAGGTTGGATTTGTCCTGGCTTTTGGTGGCTTTGAAAATTTTCTCCTTGCAGCAATGGCCTATGACCGCTATGTGGCCATTTGTCACCCCTTGAGGTACACTGTTATCATGAACCCCCAACTCTGTGTTCCGCTGATTCTACTCTCACTGTTCTTTAGCCTTGTGGTTGCCTTGCTCCATAGTCTAATGGTGCTACGGTTATCCTTCTGCAAGGAAGAAATGGAAATCCCCCATTTCTCCTGTGAACTTGCTCAGGTCATCAAGCTTTCCTGTTCTGATACCCTCATCAATAACATCTTGATTTATTTTGTGGCTAGCCTATTTGGTGGTATTCCTCTCTCTGGGACCATTTTCTCTTATACTCAAATTGTCTCCTCTGTTTTGAGAATGCCATCAGTGGGAAGAAAGCTCAAAGCTTTTTCCACCTGTGGGTCTCACCTGTCAGTTGTGTCCTTGTTCTATGGGACAGTTGTTGGAGTATACATTGGTTCTGTAGTTACTGACTCTTCCAAGAAGACTGCAGTGGCTTCAGTGATGTATGTCATGGTTCCTCAAATGATGAACCCCTTTATCTACAGCCTGCGGAACAGGGACATGAAGGGAGCCTTGAGAAAACTCATCAGTGAGATGCCTTCTTTGCTGTGATTATGCCATCTGCTTTGGACTTGGGTTTCTAGAAGGAGGCAAAGTGATAGGAATCCTAGATGTGCCATAATGCTTGATTTTTCCATCACTGAATTCCTCTAAACTAGCCAGACAACAGAATGCCCAAGTTAATTTTAACTTGGGTTTGAAACATAATTTGCTTTTTTGTCTAGTCTTATGATGTTTGACACATGATTTCAATTCTCTAAATTCAGTTTCTTTTCTCAGGTTCTATACAGAAGCAGAGCCTGAGGCAAGGGTTCTTTTTATAGTGATTTTTTAAATCACTCTCAGAAGGAATATTGCAGAAAGTATGAAGGACAGGGAAAGTATTGAAACAAGACTGGGGTCATATCTAGAGACTAGTTTCCACCTGATTTCATGGTAGGGCCATGCCACTAACACTCTGGCTTTAGATCTATAATGGAGTATGGGAGTTTACCTTTTATACACCTATTTAGTAATTAATTTGTTGACTATTAACTGTATCTTTCTGAAGAACTTTACCATCTACCATATTTCATTTTAGTATCTATGAATTTTGTGTAATTAGATTATCTCAGTGGTTTGAGATACCTGTATTTGAGCTTTCTCAGTGATAAAACCTTCAGCTACAATAAGAAAAAAATCCTAACTCAAATATTACCAACAATAAAGAGAGTTATTTTTCATTACAAGCACGTAGAGGCAGGGAATGTACAAGAACAGACAGAGATTAATTCAGTCCTCCATGGGTTGTATGGTTCTAGGACTGGCTGTCCTCAGGGTCATCAGATGATGGCACCAGATGGAGATGTCATACTTGGACATGATTCCCAGAGACAGAACTCTGACTGTCCTTCCTTGAATCAGATGATTATAGAATTTTCCACAGAGTCAATTACAAGAGTCAACTGGAACCCCAGCTGTAATAGGTTGTATGGTCCTCAAAAAAAGTTGTCCAGATCCTAGTCCCGTAACTTATGAATATTTTTTTTTAAATTTTATTTATTTATTTGAGAGAGAGAGAATGAGAGATAGAAAGCACGAGAGGGAAGAGGGTCAGAGGGAGAAGCAGACTCCCCACTGAGCGGGGAGCCCGATGCGGGACTCGATCCCGGGACTCCAGGATCATGACCTGAGCCGAAGGCAGTCGCTTAACCAACTGAGCCACCCAGGCGCCCTTATGAATATTTTTTGATTGAAGGGTAAATTGTACTTACTTGGAGTCTTTGTAGAAGATGAGCTTATCCCCCTATTATCTGGGTAGGTTCTAAATGTAATCACATGTATCCTTATAAGATAGACAGAAGTGGAAATGATCCAGAGAAAAATGAGGAGGTAATGTAACCATGGTGACAGAAATTGGATGTATGCAGCCAGTATTTAATTTTCAGTATTTGGTCATTTTTTCCAGCTTTATTAAGATATAATTGTATATAACATTCTGTAAGATTAAGGTGTACAATGTGCTGATTTAATGTATTTATATATTGCAAAATGATTAGCACCACTGCATGGATAAAACCTCCATCCCATCACTTAATTACCATTTCTTCTGTGGTGAGAATATTTAAGATTCTACACTCTTATCAATATTTAAGTATAGTACTATTAACTATAGTACTATATATATATAGTACTATGAACTATAATTACCATGATCTATATTAGATCCCCAGAATTTGTTAATCTTATAACTGGAAATTTATACCCATTGACCAAAATCTTTCCCTTTTCCCCACTGCCCAGCCCCTGGTAGCCACCATTCTAGTCTCTGTTTCTGTGAGTTTAACTTCTTCAGATTTTCCACATGTAAATGACATCATACAGTATTTGTCTTTCTCTGTTTGACTTATTTTACTTAGCATAATGCCCTCAAGATGCATCCAAGGTGTCACAAAAGGCAGGATTTCCTACTTTTTCAAGGCTGAATAATATTTTGTTATATATATACAACATCTTTAACCATTCATCTGTTGACACTTAGGTTGTTTTCATAACTTGGCTATTGTGAATAGTGCTGCAATGGACATGGGAGTGCATATATCTCTATAAGATCCTGATTTTAATTCCTTTGGATATGTATCAAGAAGTGAAATTGCTAGATCATATGGTAGCTCTATTTTTAATTTTTTAAGGAACCTATATACCGTTTTCCACAGGAGTTGTAACAATTTACATCCACACCAACAGTGCACAAGTGTTCCCTTTTCTCCACACCTTTGCTAACACATTATCTTTTCTCTTTTTGATGTGACCCATTCTAATGGGTGTGAGGTGATATTCTGGTTTTCATTTGCATTTCCCTGATGATAAGTGATGTCAAGAAACTGTTTCATGTGCCTGTTAGCCATCCATATGTCTTCTCTTGAAAAATGTCTCTTCAGTTTGTCTATTTACTCTTTAATTGGGTTGTTTAGTTTTTTGCTATGGAGTTGTATGAGTTCTTTATATGTTTGGGATATTAACCCCTTATCAGACATATGATTTGCAAATATTTTCTCCCATTCAGTAGGTTGCCTTTTCATTTTGTTGATGGTTTACTTCTCTATGTAAAGCTTTTAATTTGATGTAGTCCCATTTGTTGATTTGGGCCTTTGTTTGTGTTTTGGTATCATATCCAAAAACCTGTTGCCAAGACCAGGGTCAAAGAGTTTTTCCCTAAGTTTTCTTCTAAGAGTTTTACGGTTTCATGTCTTTTGTCTAAGTCTTTAGTCCATTTTGAGTTAATTTTCATAAGTGGTGGAAGATAGGGATGCAGTTGCATTTCACTGCATGTGTTTATCCATTTTTCCTGACACCATTTATTGAAGAGACTGCCCTTACCCATTGAGTATGGAGGACTTTTGTCAAATATTAGCTGACCACATACACTGAGGTTTATTTTTGGGATCTTGATTATGTTTCATTGGTCCCTGTGTCTATTTTTATGCCAGAACCATACTGTTTTGATTACTTTAGCTTTGCATTATACTCAGAAATAAGGAAGTGTGATGCCTCCAACTTCGTTCTTACCCAGGACTGCTTTGGCTCTATGGGTTCTCTTGGGACTCTATATAAATTTGAGGATTGTTTTTTTCTACATTCTGAATATCACAAACCCAGTCTCCAAGCCAACAGGTAACTTGGATTGAGATATTGGGGCTTTTCTGAAACCTTCAGTTGTTCAATTGTTCCATATTTATGGTTGGGTCCAGGCAGTGTCCACAACTTTTGTGTTCACCCATATTGCTCAAATACTGAAGCTCCATTTTTGTCTTTGACTTCAAGCACTAATCTCTTTTAGGACGTTTAGCTTCCAGGATGTTCATTACCTGGAGAGAGTAACTTCTTCCTTATGGAGGTGACTCCATAGAGCCTCTAGGCTTCAGTGCCCTCACCCTTTATGTGTGAGTTATTTTTGTAGCACATGGAAAGATTTGTCTTGTTTTAAGAGACCAGCTATGAATTTTTATACATACCTATTATTTAATGTGTTGAGATGAAAGGATGACATTCAAATGCCATCTTGTCTCATGTTGGTTTCAAATACTATCACAAGAACTCCACTAATTAAAAAATGAAGTCATAGGAGTGCCTGGGTGACTCTGTTGGTTAAGTGTCTCCCTTTAGCTTTGGTCATGACCCCAGGTCCTGGGACGTAGGCTCACAGGGACTAGAAACCTGTTTCTCCCTCTCCTCTGCCCCCTGCCCCACTTGTGCCCTCTCTCTCTCAAGTAAATAAATAAAATCTTTTTAAAAAGTGAAGCTATACAGAAAGAGTTAACATGTGGCAAAAATAAATTGATAAGTATGTGAATATATTAAATAATGAAAATTTGTAATTAAGTATTAACATGGAGCACCATCTTTCCCTATTAAATTATGGCTGAAACCTCACTCATTCTGAGAGTATGGATGGACCAGCATACTCTTGCTTTGTCTATGGCATTGTAATTTCTCATAAATCTATTTTTTAAAAAGTGTCATAATTTCAACCCATGACCCACTAATGTGAAGAAAAATGTACACTGAACCCATTGTAATGAAATTGGAAATGATGTTTATGAAATTCTGAAGTCTTGTCTATATTGATCACAGTCAGAATTGTTTAGAGATTATAGATTAAAATCGGCAGTATGAACTATACAGAATGAAAATTAATGTTCAGGAAACACCAATGATTCTCAGAAAAAAAACCATCACCGATTGTTTGCATTTTTACATACCTTAGCTGTATTTATAAATATATATTTTATACCCATGTATATAAACTGTTTTCACACTTAAAATTAGAATATGGTTTTCTGATATCACTAATTAGATTGAGATGCCATTGCTTGTATCTAAAACCTGAAGACAGGAATCCAATTAGAGAAGGATGATGTGTCCACACATGCAAGGTACGTGAAATGGAGGTGAGCATGAGCAGGTGGAAAGAACTGTGTGGTATGCATGTGGCCTCACAGGATCAGGGATCAGGTATCCTGAGTTGCTCTCTTCTGTAGTTTTGGCTTTTAAAGATTTACACTGTCCTGGGATCCAAATAAAAGTGTTTGTCTAATGAGGAGCTTTGGATATTGAACCCTCAGGGAAACAGAAACTGCAAATAGTCTGTCTATGTCCACCTGACTTAACGGCCCTGCCCAGTCAGGAAGCAACACCTGGGCCACCTCCCAGTGATGATCCTCCTTGCCTAGAAACGTGAGGCTTCACTCAGTCCCTCTGCCCTTCTCAGAGACAGACCTTCTGTCTCCATCATTCAATATCCGAGGAAGATATCTAGTATCATCCTGCAATGATGCCAGCCAGGTAACAGAAAGTCCCTTAGACAATGCTTTGGACATGAGGGAAGGTGTCTACTGGAGTTCCTTCCCTGCAGAGCCGTGACACAAGTCCATGCTTAAGATGATCAGTACTAAGTCCCCAGTGGGACTCCTGCCTGAATGTCTTGACATGTTACTTTATACCTCCACTCCAATGCTGATGCAGCTCTTATTTTGCTAGTTTTCTATTCTGTCTATTTAATGGCAGGAACCATTTTGCTCTTGAATCCTCCCCTTCACAAACAGGATGACTATTATAAAGTTCTCTGACATTTACTTACATCTTTTCATGATGGAAGGGAGAGATATTAGTTAGTTTCATTTTAACCCCCTGTACATTGTACAGAAGAGCCTTTGGTGTTATCTTTATAGCCTGGCTGTGAGGACTTAGAAGAAGGAAATGTAGACCCAGACAGACAGAGCAGGCTACCTTCTTCATCTACTTGTTCCTCTTTATAAAACTACCATGTGTTTTCAATTATAAGAATGGTATAGATATCGTAATGATAAATTTAATATGGTACCATTAACCCCTTTCCGGAACTAACAAATGTTGGCATTCTCTTGTATCGTCTCATGCCTATTTTATTTATTTATTTATTTTAATTTGTTGATAAGTTTATTATTCACTGTGATGGCATAATTTATTTTGTTTTATTTTTACACATAGGTGTATTCAATTATTTACATGCAGTTTTTTGCATATTTTCACCCTATTATCATTAACATTTTTCTCCATTCTGTTTTAATTTTTTTTTTATGTTAGTCACCATACAATACATCATTAGTTTTCGATGTGGTGATCCACAATCCATTGTTTTCGTATAACACCCAGTGCTCCATGCAATACGTGCCCTCCTTAGCAACCATCACTGGGTTAGCTCATCCCCCACCCCCCAACCCTCTAAAACCCTGTTTGTTTCTCAGAGTCCATAGTCTCTCATGGTTCATCTCTCCCTCCGATTACCCGCCCCCTTCATTTTTCCCTTCCTTCTCCTAATGTCCTCTATGCTATTCCTTACGTTCCACAAATAAGTGAAACCATATGATAATTGACTTTCTCTGCTTGACTTAATTTCACTTAGCATAATCTCCTCCAGTCCCATCCATATTGATGCAAAAGTTGGGTATTTACCCTTTCTGATGGCTGAGTATTATATACAATTCCATTGTATATATGGACCACATCTTCTTTATCCATTCTTCTGTTGAAGTTTGGCTTTCCACAGTTTGGCTATTGCAGACATTGCTGCTATGAACATTGGGGTGCATATGGCCCTTCTTTTCACTACATCTGTGTCTTTGGGGTAAATACCCAGAAGTGCAATTGCTGGGTCATAGGGTAACTCTATTTTTAAGTTTTTGAGGCACCTCCACACTGTTTTCCAAAGTGGCTGTACCAACTTGCATTCCCACCAACAGTGTAAGAGGGTTCCCCTTTCTCCACAACCTCTCCAACATTTGTTGTTTCTTTCCCTGCCCATTTTTGCCATTCTAACTGGTGTAAGGTCGTATCTCAACTGGTTTTGATTTGAATTTCCCTGATGGCTATTGATGATGAACATTTTTTCACGTGTCTGTTAGCCATTTGTATGTCTTCTTCAGAGAAGTGTCTGTTCATATCTTCTGCCCATTTTTTGACTTGATTATTTCTTTTTTGGGTGTTGAGTTTGAGAAGTTCTTTATAGATCTTGGATACCAGCCCTTTATCTGTAGTGTGATTTGCAAAAATCTTCTCCCATTCCATGGGTTGCCTCTTCGTTTTGTTGACTGTTTCCTTTGCTGTGCAGAAGCTTTTTATCTTGATGAAGTCCCAAGAGTTCATTTTTGCTTTTGTTTCACTAGCTTTTGGAGATGTATCTTGAAAGATGTCAAAGAGGTTACTGCCTATGTTCTCCTCTAGGATTTTGATGGATTCCTGTCTCACATTGAGGTCTTACATCCATTTTGAATTTATCTTTGTTAATCTCTGAGTTTATCTCAGTTAGAGAATGGTTGAGTTTCATTCTTCTGCATGTGGCTGTCCAATTTTCCCAGCACCATTTATTGAAGAGACTGTCTTTTTTCCATTGCATATTTTTTCCTGCTTTGTCGAAGATTATTTGACCATAGAGTTGAAGGTTCATATCTGAGCTCTCTATTCTGTTCCATTGGTCTATATGTCTGTTTTTGTGCCAGTACCATGGTGTGTTGGTGATCACAGCTTTGGAATATAGCTTGAGATCGGGCAACGTGATGCCCCCAGCTTTGTTTTTCCTTTTCAACATTTCCTTGGTGATTCAGGGTCTTTTCTGATTCCATACAAATTTTAGGATTGTTTGTTCCAGCACTTTTAAAAATGTCATTGGAATTTTGATCAGGATGGCATTGAAGGTATAGATTGCTCTGGGTAGCATAGACATTTTAACAACGTTTATTCTTCCGATCCATGAGCATGGAATATTTTTCCATCTTTTTGTGTCTTCTTCAATTTTTTTTCATGAGTGTTCTGTAGTTCGTAGAGTATAGATCCTTCACCTCTTTGGTTAGGTTTATTACAAGGTATCTTATGGTTTTTGGTGCTATTGTAAATGGAATCGTTTCTCTAATTTCTCTTTCTACAGTTGCATTGTTAGTGTATAAGAAAGCAACTGATTTTTGTGCATTGATTTTGTATCCTGCCACATTACTGAATTGCTGTATGAATTCTAGTAACTTAGGGGTGGAGTCTTTTGAGTTTTCCACATGAAGTATCATGTCATCTGTGAAAAGAGAGAGTTTGACTTCTTCTTTGCCAATTTGAATACCTTTTACTTCTTTTTATTGTCTGATTCCTTTTTTTTAAAGATTTTATTTATTTATTTGACAGAGAGAGAGACAGCAAGAGAGGGAACACAAGCACAGAGAGTGGGAGAAGGAGAAGCAGTTTTCCCGCTGAGCAGGGAGTCTGATGTGGGGCTCAATCCCAGGACTGTGGGATCATGACCTGAGCCAAAGGCAGATGCTTAATGACTGAGCCACCCAGGTGCCCCTTGTGCCCATTTTTTTAATTAACAAAATAATATAAATACAGAAGGTACTCTTTTTGTATTCCTCTTAGTTCCCCTTACAGAAGCAACACCAATGTAAAGGTATCCCCCAAGCATGTTTTCATACTGTGTGTGTATATGTGTATATATTTATGGTATTTTATATGAACAATTTTATCTCTTGTTGGTTTTCATTGTTTGTATTGATTCATAGATCTATTTTATTCTAATATTTAGTTTATTTTAATTGCTTTATGTCCATGCCAAATAAATATTGATATATTGATATTCCTTTCCTTTCCTTTGTATATGACCAAGATTGCTAGAGGGAGTTTTCAGCACAGAAACCCACCCCTGAAATTTGCAATTATCACACTAAGAATGTTCTCTTACTTTCCTCTTTCCTCAACTCGCCGCAACCCACCAGTTCCACCCTAGTTCCACCCTAGGAGTGACATATGCCTGATGCTGTTGTTCATGGCAGAAAAAAAAAATCACAATAAGAAATGTCACTATGAGGGTCTTCATTTTTCCTCATTGCAACAACTCCATAAAGTATTCTAGTTCCCAATATATACACAAGAACATCGGGATTCTAATACAGTTAAAAACTTTTCCCTATTCACAAAGCAAGTACTGGAGCCTGGATGAAATTCAGAACGCCCAAGTATTATACCAAGTGATTGATCCTCTTGGGCCACTTGTGTCCCTCAGGAAAGAGACAACCACTGTTGCACAGAGACATGCCCCTTAGGATGCTTGGTACTAACGTCATCTTATGAGTTTCTGTCTCCCGAAGACAAATTGTTATTATTTTTATTCTTTTCAGGATCCTTTCCATTTCATCCTTTCCCCCATTCAGCTGGGGATTTTTGTTGTTGTTTGTGATCAGATGTCATCTATTGCATTAGGGGAAGAACATCCCTAAAGATCAGACCGATTCTGTAATTTTATTTTTTTAAGATTTTATTTATTTGACAAAGAGAGAGAGAGAGAGAGAGAGAGAGAGAGAGTGTGTGTGTGTGTGTGTGTGTGTGTGTGTGTGTGTGCACAAGCAGGGGAGTGGCAGGCAGAGGCAGAGGGAGAAGCAGGCTCCCTGCCAAACAAAGAGCCAGACACAGGGCCCGGGATCAAGACCTGAGCCGAAGGCAGATGCTTAACCAACTGAGTCACCCAGGTGCCCCTGTAATTTTATTCTTATATTTTTGATTGTTAGAAGGTGTGGAATAATTGTAAAGGAATAAATCCATGTCTTCTTTTTTCATTCTCAAACTTGATACATGTTAGACACTCATTAGAATTTTGGCTGATGGGGTACCTGGGCGGCTCCGTCAGTTAAGCATCTGCCTTCAGCTCAATTCATGATCTCAGGGTCCTGGGATCGAGCGCCATGTGGGGCTCCCTGCTCAGCAGAGAGTCTGCTTCTCCCTCTCCCTCAGCCCTTCCCCCTGCTCATGCTCTGTCTCTCTCTCTCTCAAATAAATAAAATCTTAAAAAAAGAATTTTGGCTGATAAACTGAGTGGAGGGAAGAGGATGAGGGAGAGAAGAAGGATGGAGGGAGAGATACACAGAGGAACAATTTGAATATTCACTTGGGTTCACAATATAGGTAGACATTTTTTGAGAACAGCAGTTCTGAGACTTTATCATATGTCAGAATCATCTGAAAAGCTTGTTAAAACAGACTGCTTGTCATCATCCTTAGAGCTCTTCGTAAGTAAGTCTGGAGTGGGATCCAAATTTGGCATTTCTAACACGTTGCCTGGTACTGCTGCTGCAGGTCCAGTGACCATACATTTTATTCTCTTGTCACCCAATATTTTATATTAACAACATGGAAACCAGAAACCAAACAGATGTATAAGAATTTCTTCTTCTGGGATTGACTGAAGATCCAGAACTGCAGCCCCTACTCTTCTGCCTGTTCCTGTTCATGTACCTGGTCACCAACCTGGGAAATTTGCTCATCATCCTGGATGCCATTTCTGACTCCCACCCCCACACCCCCATGTACTTCTTCCTCTCCAACCTGTCCTTTACTGACATCTGTTTAAGCACAACCACCATCCCAGAGATGCTGGTGAATATCCAAGCACAGAGTCAGCATCTCAGTTACACAGGCTGCATCACCCAGGTCTGTTTTGTCTTGATTTTTCTTGGTTTTGAAAATTTTCTCCTTGCAGTAATGGCCTATGACCACTATGTTGCCATTTGTCATCCACAGAGGTACACAGTCATCATGAACCCCCAACTCTGTGGACTGTTAATTCTACTCTCTTTGTACATTAGCATCATGGATGCCCTCCTCCGCAGTCTAATGGTGTTGCAACTGTCCTTCTGCATTGACTTGGAAATATCACACTTTTTCTGTGAACTTGCACGGGTCATCAAGCTTGCCTGTTCTGATTCCTTCATCAATACCATCTTGGTTAATTTTATGGCTGTATGTTGAGTGGTATTTCTATCTTTGGGATCATTTTCTCTTATACTAAAATTCTCTATCCTCTTTTGAGAATGCCATCAGCTGGCAGAAAATATAAAGCCTTTTCCACCTGTGGGTCTCATCTCTTAGCTGTTTCCTTGTTCTATGGGACAGGATTAGGGGTATACATTAGTTCTGCAGTTACTGACTCTTCCAGAAAGACTTCAGTGGCTTCGGTGATGTACACTGTGGTTCCTCAATTGATGAACCCCTTTATCTACAGTCTGTGGAACAGGGATATGAAGGAAGCCTTGAGAAAAATAATCAGGTAGGATAACTTTTCATCATATTTGGGCCAGTTTTCTAGAATGAGTCAAAGTAAAAGATATTCTGGTGTTTCAGAATACTCTTCTATCACCAAGATCATTTAAAATGACTAGGTAACATGATGGCTACATACATTTCAACATGGGCTTGATTTCTGATTTTGCCCTTTGTCTAACTCTGTGATGTTTGACAGTGATTTCAAGTGTCTAAACTCAGTTTTTTGGGTTGTGTTCTATAGAGGGAGAACCTGAATCCTGGGATCCTGTTATAGTGATTTTGGCAGATGGCATGTTCAGAATAAAGTGGGAGAAGTTAGATAAGGGGCAGGGAAATGGTGTAAGCAGGGTCATGGCTACAGGTAGAGACTAGCTTCCACTTTATCCCATATCTAGGACCATGTGAATCTCACCCCAGACAGGCATATACTATGAGGCAAGGGAGCTGACCTTTCTTAACCACACTCAATAATCACTGAGAGTTGTCTCTATAAAACTGTATCTCTCTGGAGCAACATCAGAATCCATCAAACTCAGTTTCATCATCTATGGCATCAGTGTAATCTGATTATCTCAGTGGTTTGAGACAGTTCTAAAATATATAAACCTGAAGCTGAAGGTCTTTGGTTCTAATAATAAAAATAAAACTATTTGGGGTGCTTGGTGGCTCAGTTGGTTGAGCATCTGACTCTTTTTTTTTAATTTTTTATTGTTATGTTAATCACCATATATTACATCATTAGTTTTTGATGCAGTGTTCCATGATTCATTGTTTGTTCATAACACCCAGTGCTCCATGCAGAACGTACCCTCCTCAATACCCATCACCAGGCTAACCCATCCCCCTACCCTCCTCCCCTCTAGAACCCTCAGTTTGTTTTTCAGAGTCCATCATCTCTCATGGTTCTTCTCCCCCTCTGACTTACTCCCCTTCATCCTTCCTTTCCTGTTATCTTCTTCTTTTTCTTTTTTCTTAAAATATGTTGCGTTATTTGTTTCAGAAGTACAGATCGGTGATTCAACAGTCTTGCACAATTCACAGCGCTCACCGTAGCACATACCCTCCCCAATGTCTATCACCCAGCCACCCCAGCCCTCCCACCCCCGACCACTCCAGTAACACTCAGTTTGTTTCCTGAGATTAAGAATTGCTCATATCAGTGAGGTCATATGATACATGTCTTTCTCTGATTGACTTATTTCACTAAGCATAACACCCTCTAGTTCCATCCACATCGTTGCAAATGGCAAGATCTCATTCCTTTTGATGGCTGCATAATATTCCATTGTGTACATATACCACAGCTTCTTTATCCATTCATCTGTCAATGGACATCTTGGCTCTTTCCACAGTTTGGCTATTGTGGACATTGCTGCTATAAACATTGGGGTGCACGTACCCCTTCGGGTCCCTACATTTGTATCTTTGGGGTAAACACCCAGTAGGAGCATCTGACTCTTGATCTCATTTCAGGTCTTGATCTCAGGGTCATGAGTTCAAGCCCTGTGTTGGGCTCCACACTGGACGTGGAACCTACTTTAAAAAAAAAGAAGAAAAGAAAACTTTTCTCTAATATTCTCAAACAAGAAAGGGAGCTATCTTTCATTCAGAGATAAGGAATGTACAAGGATGAGAGAATAAGGATTCATTTAGTCCTCCATGAGGTGGCGTCATTCTAGGACTGGTGGTAGCAGCAGACAGAGGTGTCATACTCAGTTGTGATGTCCAGGGACAGAAAACTGTCTTTCCTTGGGCCATTTGAAAATTGACCTTTCCATGGCATCATCCAGAAGATATCCCCTTAAATCTCACCACTAAGAAGAGGATCATATGCTCCTTCTTAATCTAATTACTGGTGGGGAGAAATGATTAATATGAAAGACTTAGACTGACCATCTAGGGTTAATTCTTGCTGGACAGCCATCTGTCATAACCATGACAAACACTTAATACAATATCTGACATATTGTGGGACTCAATAACATTTAACTTATATCATAATTTTTCATATCTTGCCTATATTCATAACTTTTATAATCCTTTTGAACTCACATATTTTTACCACCTGCTTCAACATTTATATTTGTTTATCTTTACTGTAGTATTTTCTGGTCTGAGTAATATAATCAAATAATTATTGAGTAGGCAGGGTAATGGATGTTCATCTTTTTTCTGACACCCTATTTGCTTTGATTCCTTCTCATTGATTTATTGGTAAGAATGTATCTGGAAAAAAAAACAATGTATCTGAGTTTTCATTTATTTTAATTACCTCTCCTTGCAGTATTTCTTACTCCTCTCAGGTGGAGTCCACACAGAGAAATATGGTTAAGTAAAATTGATGGAGTGACTAAAGTCTTAAAGAGTTGGCTGCATAATTAGGGCTCTTATGCAAAACTTTATAATGTGTTATTGTGAATAAAACAGTGTTTCTGTGGAGGAGTGTAAAATAAGGAGAAAAAAGAAGTTGGTAGTGTTAGGGACCATCATTTTTTCACAAGTACAAAAATGTGGGGCCATCAGACAGAAGTACTTTTCTTTTTTTTTTTTTTTTAAGATTTTATTTATCTGAGAGAGAGAGAAAGCAAGAGCATGAGTGGCCAGAGGGACAGAGGGAGAGGGAAAAGCAGACTCCCAGTGGGAGCAGGGAGCCCAAGGCAGGGCTCCATCCCAGGGCTTTGGGATCATGACATGAGCTGAAGGCAGATGCTTAACCAACTGAGCCACCCAGGCACCCCCAGAAGTATCTTTCTGGATGTGTGTATAGGGGAGAATGACAGAGGTCTCCCAGGATAACCAAAGGAGTACCACTCATTATGAGGAGAGGAAGTATTATGTCAGTAGCATAACTGGGGGACAGCTCCCTGCTTGCTGCCCTGGTGTGTTCTAGTGCAGAACTTCCTCCACTGACACCCACAGAACACCCGCAGAGACCTGAGGCCCTTGTTCACACTGCAGATTTCTGATCTGCTGACTTTGAGAACTACTGACTTTGAGTCACTGGGGAGACAGTGAAAGGATGAGTTTATATATAAGTACTTTGTAAGTTTCTTATACACTTCAAAGTCTGAGAAACATGACATAAATATTAAAAGAATGTAGGAGGAGGAGTTAAGATCACAGAGGAATAGGGGGACCCTAAGCTTACCTCTTCTCTCAAATACAGCTAGATAGTTATCAAATCATTCTGAACACCCAAGAAATCATCTGAGGTCTGAGAAAACAAAACTGCAAGTCTACAAGTAGAAAAGCAACCACCTTTTGGAAGGTAGGAAGCGTGAAGGTTTGATTTGGGTGGGGGAAATATAACTGTGGGTACTGCAGTGGGGAGGGAGCCCTGCTTACAGAAAATATTATAAGCAGTGGAGCACAAAGTCTGAAATTTTAGAAGGCCACCACCACCAGGGTTGTGCCTGGCTTAAAGGTGCTCAGGTGGGGAAGGAGTGTGGAGGGCCAGGCATGGACAGCATGGTCAGAGGATCCACTGGGTCACAAGAAGAATGGGTGGCACCCACATGCTGCACTGTTCCCAGGCATAGGAGCAGGGACTCCAGCTGAGGGCAGCAAGCCTGGGTGCCAGCTCTCTGCTCTGCCTTGCCATAAACTCAACTGCTGTACAGTTGTGCAACCGCTTGCCTGGTATGGGCTGGCAAACAGCAAAAAGGTGGCAAGACCCTCCCTCAGAGGATCAGCATGGGTCCTTGCCACGAGAGTCCCTAAAATTTGGAGTTTTAAAACTCAGCCATGCACCTGAGTTAAAACAGCTGGGATACAGGCAGGGGGAAGGCAGGCATCTGACAGAAGCTGGGGACACAGGAGTGATTGGCTTTTCTGTGAGGGCTTCCTGAAGAGTGGGGGGCATGAACTCTCAGCTCTGGGGCTAGAGAGAAGGACACAGCCATTTTCATTCAGCACATCAGTGCTGAAAGCCTTCAGGGAGCAAAATTGTGCCACCTAGTGCAGCCCAGGGCCACTTACACCAAGCCCCACCCCCCTGAGCCCTGAAGGTCCTTCTCCACTAGGGCAAGTCCACCTGAGAATCAGAGCAGCAGGCCCCTCCCCGGAACACCAGCACAAACACCTCACATGCACCAAGTCTACTGATCACAGATGCTGCAAAGCTCCAGCTCTACAGAAAATAGGATCTACCTTCCTTTTTACTTTTATTTTTAATTTTTTATTACTATTTTCTGTCCCTCTCTCTCTTTCTCTTTCCTTTTCTTCTGGGATCCCAGTTATTCTAATATTGTTTCTCTTTATGGGATCACTTATCTTTCAAATTCTCCCCCTCATGATCCCATAGTTATCTCTTTTTCTAAGCTTCTTTATTCTCCTTCATTTTGTCTTCTATATCACTAATTCTCTCTTCTGCCTCATTTATCCTAGCAGTTAGAGACTCCATTTTTTTCTTGCATCTCATTAATAGCCTTTTTAAATTTTGATTTGATTAGATTTTAGTTCTCTTATTTCTCTGGAAAGAGATTCTCTAGTGTCTTTTATTCTTTTTTCCAAGCCCAGTTAGTATCTTTGTAACTGTTATTCTGAACTCTAGTTTCAACATCTTGCTAATGCCCATACTGATTAAGTCCCTGCCAGTCAGTACCGCCTCTTTTTCTCTTTTTTGAGGTGAATTTTTCCATCTTGTCATTCTGTCCAGAGAATAGATGAATGAGAGAACAAAATACTAAAATGGCAACAACGACCCTAGAGAAATATACACTAAACAAATCAGAAGAGACCTTAAACAAACAAAAAAAAAAAAAAAAAAAAAAAAAAAAAAAAAAAAAGAGAAAGAATATAATCAGACAGGTGGACAGAATAGAACAATATACTAGACCCTGTGTGTATTTTGGTCTGTTTGTTAGAAAACTAGATCCCAAAATTGTAAAGAAAGAAAAACATATATGTACAAAAACAAATACAATGAAAGGATAGAATGTAACTGTAAAAATGAAAATTAAAAGACAAGAAAAAACAAAAGAGAAAAAAACAACAAGAGAAAAAAGGAAGGGATATAAAGACAGGTGAACAGAACAGAGCAATACACTATATCCTGAATGTATTTTGGTCGGTTTGTTAGAAGAAACTACATCTCAAAATTGTAATGAAAGAAAAACTTATATACACACACACACACACAAATAAAACTAAATACAATGAAGGGATAGAATATAACTGTAAAATGAAAATTTTAAAAATTTATAAAGAGTTCATAAAATAAGAAATTGGTTGAAAAAGGAAAGAGAAAAAAATTAAAGTTGAAAGACTAAAGAATCATGGGGAAAAACCATGAATTCTATATGTATATTCCCCTAGCACTGGAGATTTGCAATTCTCATTGATCGGTAAACTTGGTCTTGGCTGGATGTTCTTGCTGATCATCTGAGGGAGGGGCCTGCTGCTTTGATTCTCAAGTGTATTTGCCCCAGGCGGAATTGCACCACCCTCACAGGGGGCCAGGCTAAGTGTTCTGCTCCAGTTTGCTTTATGTGGCCTTTGTTCCCTAAAGGCTTTCTGCGAAGCTTTAGAGGATAAGAATAAAAATGGTGGCCTCTCAGTCTCTGGTCCTGGAGCTGAAAGCTCGGGGCCGCTCCTCAGTGCGCCCTCAGAGAAAAGCAGTCAATCACTCCTGTCTCCCTGGATGCTTTTCTATTTGTAGAGTTGCCCCTATTCTCTTAGATCTCTGGTTGAGTTCACAGGTGTTCAGAATGATTTGAGATTTAACTGAGTTCCTGGAACCAAACAAAATTAAGGTCTCCTACTCCTCCACCATCTTGATTTCCTCCCCCCCCATAGAGTTTCTTAACTATAGAGAACAAAGTGAGGGTTGCTGGAGGGGCGGTGGGCAGGGGATGGGCTAAATGACTGATGGGCATTAACGAGGGCACAAGATATAATGAACACTGGGTGATATATGTAAGTGATGAATCACTAAATTCTACTCCTAAACCAATACTACATTATATGTTAACTAACTTGAATTTAAATTTTAAAAAATGTGAAATAGGGGCACCTGGGTGGCTCAGTCAATTAAGCATCAGACTGCAGCTCAGGTCATGATCTCACCCACCTGGGATGGAGCCCTGCAGTGGTCGCTCTGCTCAATGAAGAGTCTGCCTCTCCCTCTCCCTCTGCCCCTCCCCTCACTCATGATCCCTTTCTCTCGCAAATAAATAAATAAAAATCTTTTTTAAAAGTGAAATAGGTTGATGACTAGATGAAAATACTGAAGTCCTAAAGAAAAATGTTTTTAAGTAAACATTAACATGGAGTATCATCCATACCTATTGAATTAGAGAGGAAATCTCTGGGTGATGTACAACCTGCAAACTACCTTTCAGTGACATTGTACTTTATCACAACCCAATTAAAGATGAAGAACCATAATTCAATCCAAATTCCACAGTGGGAAGAAAAATGTATACTGTATCTATCATGCAGAACTTGGAACAGATGATTATGAAAGCTTAAAAAGAGGAGTGCCTGGGTGGCTCAGTTGGTTAAGCATCTGTCTTCCACACAGGTCAGGATCCTAGAGTCCTGGGATCGAGGCCCACCTCAAGCTTGCTGCTCAGTGGAGAGTCTGCTTAACCCTCTGCCCTTCACCCACTCATGCTCTCTCTCTCTCAAATAAGTAAATAAAATCTAGAAAAAAAAGAAAGTTTATTTTTTTAATTTTTTTAATTTAAATTCAATTAGGCAATGTATAGTAGTTTAAAAAGAGTGTGAAATCTGTCTACATTGATCACAGCCACATGATCACAAAGAATAGATGATATATTCCCATGTAAAATATAAGGAAGATAAAGAAGGTACAGGAAACACTCAGTGATTAAAAGTGAAATATCCCTAGGAGTTGAATTTTACAATATCTTAACTATATTTATAAATGTATTATTTACACCCAGTACATAAACAATATTTGCACACTTAAAATTGGAATCAGTCTACAAGATATCATTAATCACATACTGATACCTCCCTTTGTAACTTTAAAAAAAGAAGCCTAGACTTCATTAGGAAAGAGTTTGTGTATATGTATGCAAGTTGTATGAGACAGAGATGAGCATGAACAGATAGGGAGAATAGATGATGTACACCTGGCCTCATATGCTCAAAGATTAGCCATCAGGCATTCCTCTCTTCTATGGTCTTGGTCTTTAAGGATTTGCAGAGCCCAGGGATCAGAAGGACACTAAAAATATTGTCTAATGTGGAGCTTTGGATACTGACCCTCCAAGGGTAGAACACTGTAAAGAATCAGCCTGTGACAACCTCATTCTGCAGCCCTTTACCTAGTCAGGAAGAAGCACACCTGAGGCTCCAACCAGGAATGATCTTTCTTGACCTTGAGCCCATTGCCTCACTTGGTCTCTCAGCCCTTCCTGAAGACAGATCTTCCATCTTTGTACGTAGGTGACATGTCATGCATCATTCCACACTAATGCCATCCAGGTAACTGAAAGTCCTTTAGTTAATGCTTCAGTAAGGAGGGCAGGTATTTTGCTACAGATTCATTCAGGGAAAGCAATGAAGAGTGTGCATGCATGAAATGATGAGACCCGGGTGTCCCATGCATTCCAGCCTGTCTTCCTGTTGACAAGTTCCCATGTGTTTGTACTGATACTGACCTGGGTCTCAATCAGCTGGTCTTCTAATCTCTCTAAAACATAACAGATCACATTTCCTCCTGAGTAGAAATCGGGCCCTTTTAAAACAAGATGACTGTTATACACTTATTCACATTTACTTGAATTCTTGTGATGGTCATGGGGAAGGGTTTGGGTCAGCTTTTCTTTTTACTTGCATTCCTGATTCTTGGCATACCATGCAGGGACAAGTGTATTATCCCTGTAGCTCGCTTGAGGGCACAACGAAGAGAGTCAGATACAGAGAAATATAGCCAGGTACTTTCCTAGTACATGTATTTCTCTTCATAAAGTTACCAAGCATTTTCTATAACAATAGTAGAGATATACAATAAAAAACATGACAACCCTTCTACTCATTCCAGAATGAGCAAATGTTGACAATCTGCCATATTGGCTTCAGGTCTTTTTTATAAAGTAAAAAATGTATATATATGCAAAGAGAAAGCACCTCTTTTTCTCCCCCTCCCCCCTTCCTGTTCTTTCCTTCCCAGAGACAATACAAACTTGGATATGATGGTATCCCCCATGCATAGTTTTATATTGCACATGTCTTCATAAACATACATAGGATAAAAGGCATTTACCATAATACCTATCAGTTAGGGGATGGAGAAATAAGCTGTGATGTAACAGTATCATGTAATACTCCCTGGTGGTTAAAATTAGTGAATGGGACTAAATATACCAACATAATCAAAAAATAAGGAGGGCACATATTGCATGGAGCACTGGGTGTTATACAAAAACAATGGATCATGGATCACTACATCAAAAACTAATGATGTATTGTATGGTGTCTAACATAATAAATATAAATAAATAAATAAATAAATAAATAAATAAGCAAGCCAGTTTTAAATGGCATGTACTGTAAATTTCCATATATATATATATATATATATAAGCCTTTTAAAATGCAAAAGAATGTAAGTTTTTATGAAAGAATAATGCTAGTCATAGTAAAAATTGCAGGGGAATAATGTGTCTAAAGTCAGTGTACTGGTTCCCCTGGGGAAGGAAAAGAATCAAGATTGTACAAACTTATGATGTGGGGGCTTCACCTATATCTCTACTATTTATTGCAATAAAAACACCGAGAATGAGGACAGTGAAGTGCCTAAACTTGATCATATTAACTAGTGGGAAACCTAGCACTTCATTGTTGTCTGCGTATTATTTTTTGCTGGGGTTTATTTTTATTAGGGATTATAGCCTGAGAGATTTCAATATGTATTTAAAGTTTTCTCATGCCGTAGGCTTTTTGTCATATGTATTTTTTAACCTTTTTATATTTTATCAACCTATTCAACCTATAATCCTTTTTTTTCTCATTCATTGAGAAAATTTTTTTATTTTTTTATTTTTTTCATTTTTTTAACTCATTTTCATTGCTATATGGTTCATCATCTGTCCATGCGAAATAAATATTGGCATCATTCCTGTGCACGTCATTCCTTTTCTACACAATAGAGATTCCCAGCTAGAGTTTCAGCTCATAAACACTTCTCTGTGATTTGCAGTTGTCATGCTAGGG
>NW_027397169.1:1520191-1520705 GCF_003265705.2 Callorhinus ursinus
TTTTATACTGTTTGTATGGATGACTTTCAGAAGAAGGAAAGTTGTACAATATGGATAGCTCAGAGAAAGGATAGAAGCCTGACTGTTGTCATATCTAGAGACTGGCTTACAGCTGATCCTGTGATTAGACCATGTCAATTGAAACCCAAAGTCAGGTCAACAGTGAGGCAAAGGAGTTCACCTTTCATACCCCAGCTTAGTGTTTATGGAGACCAGTCACTGGGAAACTGTATTCCTTTGAGGCAACATCAGCATCCACTGTACTCAGTTTCATCATCTATGTGATTGGTATAATGATATCATCTCAGTTTGAAATAATTGTGAGTTATTTGTGCTTCATCAGTGAGGAAGCCGTCAGTTCTAATAAGAGAAAAAAACCTATCCCTAATATGGTGGAACAGGAAACAGTTGTTTGTCATTACTAGGACTTCAGAGATAGGGAATGTACAAGAACAGGGGAGTTGGCTTCACTCCATTTCTCCATCTGGTGGCTTTGTCCTAGGACTGGTTCTCC
>NW_027397170.1:0-10862 GCF_003265705.2 Callorhinus ursinus
TGGGCATGACTTTCTTGTTGTTGTTTACATCGTTTGCCTAATAATTTCGGATTTGAAGAAGAGGAAGTTTTTTCCAAAATTTATTAGTCTTTCAAAAATAAGTGCTTAATATATTTCTTAATTGAAAATTATTCATGGAAATATTTTCAGTTGTAATAGGTCACATCAGTAGCATTTTTCCTCTTTCCACCAATCTCATCATGTTATTTAGTTCCCCTTGGCCTCCATTGTATTTGTGGGGTTAGATCTAGCCGGGTTTCCTCTCTGGCATTTTTTCTTAGGCTTCTTAGAGATTAAGAATATTCCTGAGGTGAAGGGTATGTGCTGATATTTTCAGAGGAACCCTTTAATCCCTGTTTGATACCAAGTTCGTGTCCCCAGAAAGCTGATTCCAGACCCCTACAGGCATCTCTTTCTCCTAGCACCCTACCCCACCTGTGTATCCCCGTTCTGTCAAAGACTCTTGGGTGGAGAACGCCTGGCATCATCTCTTTCACATGGTTGGGCAGTACCAATCAATGTGTAGGAGCAGCAACAATGCACAGGGACTAAGTAGTCATCAGTTACTGTACTTCCTGTGTGACCTTAGTCTCACTTTACCCCGAAACAAGGTTTTTATTTGATAAAACTGGTGTAGTTTGCAAACCGGGATGAGTTGGTGAAATTAGACCTAACCTTGTTAATCAGGAGAGTGTGTGACCTTATATCATTGACAACACCTTTATAGTTTAATATATTTTTTGTATTTTTTCTTATTTGCTTTCATTTAACATGGGAATTGGATTAGAGAAGATGATACCGGAATTTTTTTTAGATCTAATGGGTTTAAATGTTTTTAGATATCATTCATTTAAAACGTGTGCGAATTATTAATTTCCAGTTTGATAGTTTATCACAAAATGAACACACCCATGTTAATATAACCAGGAAAAGAAATAGAAATTAAATGCACTGTCTCCAAATTATACTTCTTTAGTTGTCATCAAAGATTCCCAATCATTCTGTTGGCTTGTCACCGTGTAGGTTAATTTGGCTTTTTAAAACATTCATATAAATGAAAGAATATAGAATTGACTCTCTTTATGCAATGATTGAGAGATTACCAGTGTAAATATTTGTTTATTCATTGTCATTGCTGTTTATTTCTTTCACTGAATGGATATGACACAATTTATTTCTTGGCTGTCCTCTTGATAAACATGTAGGTATTTTGAATTTTGGGACCATTAAAATAGTGTTTCTATGAATGTTGTTTTACAGGTTGTTTAGTAAACACACATAAACTTTTCTTTGGACATATATCTAGGAGTAGATTGCTCACAGAATTGCTTGGTCAAAATATTTACCACATTTCTATCTCACATGCAGTTCAACCCTTGGATTTTTCTGGAAATTTTTCTTATTTCCCTCCCATTATGGATGGGACAAGTTGAAGACAGATACCTCCTCTAAGAGACCACATTTCTCACTAGGAGAAGGAAGGGGAAAATGAAGGGGGAGAAATTGGAGGGGGAGATGACCCATGAGAGACTATTGCCTCGAGAAACAAACTGAGGGTTCTAGAGGGGAGGGGAGTGGAGGGATGGGTTAGCCTGGTGTTGGGTATTAAAGAGGGCACGTTCTGCGTGGAGCACTGGGTGTTATGCACAAACAATGAATCATGGAACACTACATCAAAAACTAATGATGTACTCTATGGTGACTAACAAAGCATAATAAAATAAAATAAAATTTTTAAAAAAGACCACAATTCTCATATTTTCAACTTTTACCACAAAACACATTGAATCCATCATGTTTATTTTATTTTTAGTAGAGAGTAGTTTCTTTTCCCTTTCTTCCACCTGTGATAATCTGGTATTTTTTCTGTTTTGTTTAATTCTGTGTCCCTGACTTAACATAAACTGTACTTCAAATTTAGAAATTATAAGCCTACATGTTTATTTTTTTAATTTAAATTCAATTAGCCAAGGTATAGTACATTATTAGTTTTTTATATAATCAATGATTCACTAGTTGAGTATATCACCCAGTGCTCATCATATCACATGCCCTTTTTAGTGCCCATCACCCAGTTACCCTATACCCCCACCCATCTTCCTTTCTGCAACCCTCAGTTTGTTTCCTGGAGTTAAGAGTCTTATATGGTTTATCTCCCTCTCTGATTTCTTCCCATTCAGTTTTATGCTAAGTGAAATAAACCTACATGTTTTCATTCTCCCTCCCAAAGTCTACATACTGTAGAGAAAGGATAACAATATGTGAAAACAATAGTCATTCATATGTCATTGACCATAAAATTTCTCCCCCTAGTCTTTTTGGTGGCATTATAAGTAAGCAAGTGCTGAGGTTAACCTCACCAGATAAGGTGTTTTCTAGCAATATAATGTTTTGCTATGGCCTACAGAACATGAACTTAAGGTTCTAGAACTGTCCTGGTAGACTACTGAGAATGGAGTCAAAAGGCTCAGAGAAATGTCCCTGGTAGAATAGATTTATTTCTTATCAGAGAGCCTGCAAACTGACCATATTCCCTGGAAGTTCCCAAAGGACATTCCTTCACAGAAGCAGTAAATCATGTGCATCATTAAAAAGGATAGTGGTGGTAATCCTCTGTGGCCAGGGTTGATGGTATAAGATAATGATAGAGAACTGGGAAATGGGGTATGGTAGGAGAGCAGAGTTGAGGTACATATAATTACCAAAATAGGAAGAAATGTCAACCAGTGGGTCTTGACTCACAGAGATCTGACCAATAGACTATAGCTTCCTTAAAGGTGAGGTAATTGTGCATCCAACAAATGTAGGATACCTGATTTACCATGGCAGTGCTATAAACATTGGAAAAGATTCAAGAACAGTGAATAAGAGGCTGATGTCAGCCACTTAAATAGAAAATTATGGCCTCCCATTCAGTTTCCTGACCTGAGTCAGTTCTCGACCTAGAACCCTTCAAATAAAGGAGAGGTTTAGTCTTCTTGAGAAAGATCCTGCAACAGTGAAATGTGTGTGTGTGTGTGTGTGTGTGTGTGTATGTGTGTGTGTAGCATATTTCCCCCCAATCCTTCCACAAAAGATTTATAATTGTATGCCAGAGTAACTACACACTAGGGAAAGGTGAAAACCCAGATATTTCTAAAGGTGTTGAATGCAGAGTTTGTGCTGACAGATACCAGGAGTCCTTCTATTAGAGTGCATACATATGGAGGCCAAGTAATAAATGGAGTCCTGGCTCATGTCCATCTCATGTGGGTGTAATTGGTATTAAGATCTACTTTATACTCATTTCCCTGCTACTTACATGAGTAAGTAGTGAGTGGCAGAGTCCTTCCATTGTGTGTCAGTTGGGTCCTCTGGGAATCAAACACTGAAACAGTGTTAAGAATGTAAGATGTTTACTAGGGAGTAATGCCAATGAAAGGTTTAAAAAAGGGGGAAAGGAAAGGGGGATTAGGCAGCAAAAACCTACAGACTGCAATGTAAGTATGACGTCTTTCCGAAAAAAAAAGTGTGAAATAGGTAGCATTAGGCAAGGAGGATATAAGCCTGCCATGCAGGTCTGACAAATCATTGGTCAACCCAATGGAGATATTCAGAGCAACGATGGCCATTAATAAGTTCCCACGTTGGGAAGAAAATGCTAGGCCCTAGTACTTTCATGGTGTGCAATTATGAGCCAGGGGTTTACAGGAAGAACCTGGCCTTAGCTCTAAAGCTGATGCAGATCCTGAAGTTGCTAATAGTTAGAACCTATCAACTACCTGCACTCTTTGCAGTAGAAGTGCATCTTGACATGCGAAGTGAGAGCCATAATAAAAACAAAGACCAAATAAGAGCGCCTAAAAATTCTTCTCCTCCTGACCAATATATTAACCAGAAGCTAAGCAATGAACAGCAGAGTTTAGTGAGCACTCAAAGACTTAAAGAATGCAGGGATGGTAGTTCCCAGCACAACTTCATTTGATTGCCAGGATGGGCTCTGCAAAAACCTAGTGACCATGATCATGGTATAGAATTATGGAATATCTTAAACTTATTGATAGACTTATTAACAGCTATTTTTGCTACAACATTTCAGTACCTTCTGAGTTTAAAGGCAGTTGAAATAAGAAATACCCCAATGAGCATAACCATGAGCAGTACACATGTCATAAGTTTCCTTTGTAGAAAAAGTGGCCTGTTCCATCCTAAAGCAAGAGAGTACACATTCTTCTCAAGTGAACATGGAACATTCTCCAGAACAGATCACATATCGGGTCACAAAGCAAGTCTCAACTGGTACCAAAAGATTGGGATTATTCTCTGCATATTTTCAGACCACAGTGCTTTGAAATTTGAACTCAATCACAGGAGGAAATTTGGAAGGAACTCAAATACTTGGAAGTTAAAGAGCATCCTACTAAAAAATGAATGGGTCAACCAGGAAATTAAAGAAGAACTTTAAAAATTCATGAAAGCAAATGAAAATGAAAACGCAACAGTTCCAAACGTTTGGGATGCAGCAAAGGTGGCCCTAAGAGGGAAGTATGTAGCAATATAGGCCTTTCTCAAGAAACAAGACAAGTCTCAAATACACAAGCTATCCGTACATCTAAAGGAGCTGGAAAAAGTAAGTAAAGCCTATACCTAGCATGAGAAGAGAAATAATAAAGATTAGAGCTGAAATTAATGAAATAGAAAACAAAAGAACAGTAGAACAGATCAATGAAATTAGGAGCTGGTACTTTAAAAGAATTATTAAGGTCAATAAACCCCTATCCAGGGGTTTATCAAAAAGAAAAAGACCGAAATAAATACAATCACAAGTGAAAGAAATGAGATCACAACCAAAACCCAAGAAATACAAACAATTATAAGAACATATTATGAGCAACTATATGCCAACAAATTAGACAATCTGGAAGAAATGGATGCATTCCTAGACACATATAAACTACCAAAACTGAATCAGGAAGAAATAGAAAACCTGAACAGACCCATAACCAGCAAGGAAATTGAAGCAGTAACAAAAACTCCCAACAAACAAGAATCCAGGACCAGATGGCCTCCCAGGGGAATTCTACCAAATATGTAAAGAAGAATTAATACCTATTCTTCTGAAGCTGTTCAAAAAAATAGAAATGGAAGGAGAACTTCCAAACTTGTTCTATGAGGCCAGCATTAACTTGAACCCAAAACCAAAGACCCCACCAAAAAGGAGAATTACAGACCAATATCCCTGATGAACATGGATGCCAAAATTCTCACCAAGATACTAGCTATTAGGATCCAACAGTACATTAAAAGGATTATTCACCGTGACCAAGTGGGATTTATTCCTGGGCTGCAAGGGTGGTTCAACATATGCAAATCAATCAACGTGATACACCACATTAATAAAAGAAAGGATAAGAATCATTTGATCCTCTCACTTGAATCAGAAAAAACATTTGACAAACACACAGCATCCTTTCTTGAATAAAATCTCCAAAGTGTAGGGATGGAGGAAACATACCTCAATATCATAAAAACCGTATAGAAAAGCCCACAGTGAGTATCATTCTCAATGGGCAAAAACTGAGAGCTTTTCCCCTAATGTCAGGAAGACAACAAGGATGTCCACTCTCACCACTGTTATTCAAAATACTACTAGAAGTCCTAGCCTCAGCAATCAGACAACAAAAAGAAGTAAAAAGCATTCAAATTGGCAAAGAAAAGGTCAAACTCTCACTCTTCCCAGATGACATAATACTTTATGAGGAAAACCCAAAAGACTCCTCCAAAAACTACTAGAACTCATATAGGAATTCAGCAACATGGCAGGATATAAAATCAATGCACAGAAATCAGCTACACTAACAATCAGACAGAAGAAAGAAATTAATAAATTGATCCCATTTAAAATTGCACCAAAAACCGTAAGATACCTAGGAAAAACCTAATAAAAGAGGTAAAGGATCTGTACTCTGAAAACTACAGAACACTTATGAAAGAAATTGAGGAAGACACAAAGAAATGGAAAAACAGGGGGGTGGAGCAAGATGGTGGAGGAGTAGGAGACCTGGATTTCGTCTGGTCTCAGGAATTCAGCTGAATAGGGATCAAACCATCCTGAACACCTACGAACTCAACAGGAGATCAAAGAGAAGAATAGCAACAACTGTCTGAACAGAAAAGCAACCACTTACTGGGAGGTAGGACGTGACGAAAGGTGAATCTGAGGCGATATTTGGGAGGATAGACGGCAGGGGAGGGGCCTCCGTCGGCCCCTTCTGGCAAGTGCTAGAGCCGCAGAGCACAAAATCAGAACTTTTAGAAGTCAGCTCCGCTGAGGGACATCACTCCAGTGGCTAAGCTGGGGGAGGAAACCTCGTGGGACAATGTGGTCTCAGGAACCTTGGGGTCACAGAAAGACCGGGGGTGCCTGAGTGTGGCAGAGCTACCAGGTATCAGAGCGGGGAAGCCGGCTGCAGAGAAGGAGCCGAGGTGCAGATTATCAGCTTGGGGTTGCCGTAAACTGTGATCAGCGACACAGTTGGGCCACTGCTCCTCCAGCAGGGACCCAACAAGCGGCAGATCCGGGGAGACTCCCCTTCCTCCCCCAGGAGGAGTGGAGTGGCAGCGCACCGCAGGGATCTGCTGGGTTTGGAGACTCCACACCGAGTTGGGTGCCAGAGATAGAGAGGCTCGGTCGCAGGCTGGGTGAGCACGGAGTGCGGCCTGAGACCGGGGACACAGGACTGACTGCTTTTCTCTGGGGGCACACTGAGGAGGGGGGCCCCGAGTTCTCAGCTCCTCCGGGCGGAGATTGGGTGGCCAACATTTTCACTCTCGTCCTCCAAAGCTGTGCCAAGAGTTTGCATGGAACAAAAGCTCCTGACAGCAAACTGAGCAGATTACTTAGCCCGGATTGACGAGGGCGGGGCAATTCCGCCTCAGGCAAAGACATTTTGGAACCATGGCAACAGGCCCCTCCCCCAGAAGATCAGCATGAACAGCCAGCCAAGACCAAGTTTACCAATCAAGGAGAACAGGAGAACTCCAGCTCTAGGGGAATACTGCACATAAAATTCATGGCTTTTTTACCATGATTTACTGGTTTTTCAAAGTTAATTTTTTAACAGTTTTTTTATGAATTTTTCTTTTTCCCTTTTTCAACCAACATCTTATCAATCCCTTTTTGAAAAAAAACATTTTTATTTTTCATTTTTAGAGTCATATTCTATCCCTTCAGAGTAGATACCCTTATTTTAGGCATATATACATATATAAGTTGTTCTCTCTTTAAAATTTTGAGATACAGTTTCTTCTAACAGATCAAAATATACCCTAAATCACTAGTGTATGGCTTTGTTCTAGTCTCCTGCCTGATCACATTCTCTCCCTTTTTTTTCCTTTTCTTTTTTTTTGAAATCTTGTACTTTCTTTTTTCAAACAGCTTCTTATCTCATCAATTCCTTTTATAAAATCTTTTATAATTTTCATCTTTACAATCATCTTCCATCCCTTCATTGTATCAACCCTAATTTTGTACATATATAAGCCTTTCTTTAAAATTTAGGAGGCATTTTTCTTCTAACAGACTAAAAGACACCCAAAATCTAGTGCGTGGCACTGATCTATGCACTAGCCTGATATTTGATCATATTCTGGTTTTTTTTTTTGTTTTGTTCTGTTTTTGTTTGTTTTTATCTTTTTCTTTTTCTTTTTTTTGTCTCTTTCTTTTTTCTTTCTTTCCCTTTCTTTTCCCCTTCTTTCAGGTCTTTTCTGATTTAATTAGAGTATATTTTCTGGGGACGTTGTTAACCTGTTAGCATTTTGTTCTCTCATTCATCTATTCTCCTCCGGACAAAATGACAAGATGAAAAAAATCACCTCAGCAAAAAGAACAAGAGGTAGTACCATATGCCAGGGACCTACTCAATACGGACATTAGTACGATGTCAGAACTAGAGTTCAGAATCATGACTTTAAAGATACTAGCTGGGCTTGAGAAAAACATGGAAGTTATAAAGACACTCTTCCTAGAGAAATAAAAGAACTAAAATCTAACAAAATCGAAATCAAAAAGGCCATTAATGAGGTACAATCAAAAATGAGGCACTAACTGCTAGGATAAATGAGGCAGAAGAGAGAATCAGTGATATAGAAGACCAAATGATGGAAAATAAAGAAGCTGAGAAAAAGAGAGAGAAACAACTACAGGATCACGAGGGCAGAATTCGAGAGATAAGCAATACGATAAGATGAAACAACCTTAGAATAATTGGGATCCCAGAAGAAGAAGAAAGAGGGACAGAAGTTATATTGGAGCAAATTATAGCAGAGAACATCCCTAAAGTGGGGAAGGAAACAGGCATCAAAATCCAGGAGGCACAGAGAACCCCTCTCAAAATCAATAAAAATAGGTCAACACCCTGATATCTAATAGTAAAACATACGAATCTCAGAGACAAAGAGAAAATACTGAAAGCAGCTTGGGAGAAGAGATATGTAACCTATAATGCTGGAAATATTACATTGGCAACAGACTATCCACAGAGACCTGGCAGGCCAGAAAGGCCTGGCATGATATCTTCAGAACACTGAACGAGAAAAATATGCAGCCAAGAATACTATATCCAGCTAGGCTGTCATTGAAAATAGAAGGAGAGATAAAAAAACTTCCAGGACAAACAAAAACTAAAGGAATTTGCAAACACGAAACCAGCCCTCCAGGAAATATTGAAAGGGGTCCTCTAAGCAAAGAGAGAGCCTAAAAGCAGCATAG
Source organism: Callorhinus ursinus (assembly GCF_003265705.2). Classification (NCBI taxonomy): domain Eukaryota; kingdom Metazoa; phylum Chordata; class Mammalia; order Carnivora; family Otariidae; genus Callorhinus; species Callorhinus ursinus. Next base: position 8,750 of record NW_027397170.1, read on the forward strand.
ACCAGAAAGGAACACAGACAATATACAGTAACAGTCACCCTACAGGCAATACAATGGCACTAAATTCATATCTTTGAATAGTTACCCTGAATGTAAATGGGCTAAATGCCCCAATCAAAAGACACAGGCTATCAGAATGGATTTAAAAAAAAGACCCATCTATATGCTGTCTACAAGAGACTCATTTTAGACCCAAACACACCACCAGATTGAAAGTGAGGCGGTGAAAAACAATTTACCATGCTAATGGACACAAAAGGAAAGCTGGGGTGGCAATCCTTATATCACACAAATTAGATTTTAAAACAAAGACTGTAATAAGAGACAAGGAAGTACACTATATCCTACTTAAAGGGTCTATCCAACAAGAAGATCTAACAATTGTAAATATCTATGCCCCTAACATGGGAGCAGCCAATTATATAAGGCAATTAATAACAAAAGCAACGAAACATATCGACAACAATACAATAAAAGTGGGGGACTTTAACACCCCCCTGACTGAAATGGACAGATCATCTAAGCTAAAGATAAACAAGGAAATAAAGACTTTAAATGACACACTGGACCAAATGAACTTCACAGACATGTTCAGAACATTCCATCCCAAAGCAACGGAATACACATTCTTCTCTAGTGCCCATGGAACAATCTCCAGAATAGATCACATCCTAGGTCACAAATCAGGTCTCAACCGGTACGAAAAGATGGGGATTTTTCCCTGCATATTTTCAGACCACAGTGCTTTGAAACTAGAACTCAATCACAAGAGGAAAGTCGGAAACAACTCAAATACATGGAGGCTAAAGAGCATCCTACTAAAGAATGAATGGGTCGGGGGTGGAGCAGGATGGCGGAAGAGTAGGAGACCTGGATTTCCTCTGGTCTCAGGAATTCAGCTGAATAGGGATCCAACCATTCTGAACACCTACGAACTCAACAGGAGATCAAAGAAGAGAGTAGCAAAAACTGAACAGAGAAGCGACCACTTCCTGGAAGGTATGACGTAAGGAGAAGTGAATCCGGGGCAATATTCAGGAGGATAGATGGTGGGGGAGGGGGCCTCCGTCGGCCGCTTCTGGCAAGTGATAGAGCAGCGGAGCACAAAATCCGAACTTTTAGAAGTTGGCTCTGCTGAGTGACGTCACTCCAGTGGCTAAGTGGGGGGTGGAACCCTCGCAGGACAGTGTGATCTAAGGACCCTCGGAGTCACAGAAAGACCGGGGCTGCCTGAGTGCGGCAGAGCTCCCAAGTATCGGAGCGGGGAAGCCAGCTGCAGAGACGGAGCCGAGGCGCAGGCTCTCAACTCAGGGTGGCCATAAACTGTGATCCGCGGCCCAGTCGGGCCACTGCTCCTCCAGCAGGGAACCAACAAGCGGCAGAGCCAGGGAGACTCCCCTTCCTCCAACAAGAGGAGCAGTGTGGGAGCGCACCGCAGGGATCTGCTGGGTTTGGAGACTCCACACGGTGTCGGGTGCCAGAGATAGAAACGCTCAGTCACAGGCCGGGTGAGCACGGAGTGCGGCCAGAGACCAGTGAGACGGGAGTGACTGCTTTTCTCTGGGGGCACACTGAGGAGCGGGGCCCTGAGTTCTCAGCTCCTCCGGGTGGAGATTGGGACGCCATTTTCTCCCTGGTCCTCCAAAGCTGTGCCGAGAGCTTGCATGGAACAAAAGCTCCTGAGAACAAACCAGAGCAGCTTGCTTAGCCCGGACCCACAAGGGTGGGGCAATTCCACCTCCAGCAAAGACATTTGGGAACCGCAGCAAAAGGCCCGTCCCCCAGAAGATCTGCCCGAACAGCCAGCAAGCCAAGACCAAGTTTACCATTCAAGGAGAACAGGAGAACTCCAGCGCTAGGGGAATACTGCACATAGAATTCATGGCTTTTTTTTTACCCTGATTCATTAGTTTTTCAAAGTTAATTTTGTTAACTGTTTTTTTTTGAATTTTACTTTTTCCCTTTTTCAACCAACATCTTATCAATCCCTTTTTCAAAAAACATTTTTTATTATTCATTTTTAGAGTCATATTTTATCCCTTCATATTAGTTACCCTTATTTTTGGCATATATATATATATATATATATATATATATATATATATATATATAT
>NW_027397170.1:10962-21089 GCF_003265705.2 Callorhinus ursinus
CGGTTAAAAGTTTGAGATAATGTTTCTTCTAACAGATCAAAATATACCCTAAATCACTAGTGTATGCTTTGTTCTAGTCTCCTACCTGATCACATTCTCTCCCTGTTTTTTTTCTTTTTTTTAATCTAATTATTTTTTCAAACAACTTCTTATCTTATCAATTCCTTTTATACAATCTTTTATAATTTTCATCTTTACACTCATCTTCCTTCCCTTCATTGTATCAACCCTTATTTTGTACATTTATAAGTCTTTCTTCCTTTAAAATTTTAGGAGGCACTTTCTTCTAACAGAACAAAATATGCCCAAAAGCTAGTGTGTGGCACTGATCTATGCACTAGCCTGATCATATTTGATCATATTCTGCTTGTTTGTATTGTTCTCTTTTTGTTTTTATCTTTTTCTTTTTGTTTGTTTTTTTTTTCCTTTCTTTTTTCTTCTTTCCCCTTCTTTTCCCCTGGTTTCAGGTCTTTTCTGATTTGTTTAGAGTATATTTGCTGAGGACGTTGTTAACCTGTTAGCATTTTGTTCTCTCATTCATCTATTCTCATCTGGACAAAATGACAAGACGAAAAAATCACCTCAGCAAAAAGAACAAGAGGTAGAACCGTCTGACAGGGACCTACTCAATACGGACATTAGTACAATGTCGGACCTAGAGTTCAGAAACATAACTTTAAAGATACTAGCTGTGCTTGAAAAAAGCATGGAAGTTATTAGAGAAATGCTTCCTGGAGAAATAAAAGAACTAAAATCTAACCAAGTCGAAATCAAAAAGGATATTAATGAGGTGCAATGAAAAATGGGGGCACTAAATGCTAGGATAAATGAGGCAGAAGAGAGAATCAGCGATAGAGAAGACCAAATGATGGAAAATAAAGAGGCTGAGAAAAAGAGAGAGAAACAACTACAGGATCACGAGGGCAGAATTCGAGAGAAGTCATACTAAGACGAAACAATATTAGAATAATTGGGATCCCAGAAGAAGAAGAAAGAGAGAGAGGGGCAGAAGGTATATTGGAGCAAATAATAGCAGAGAACTTCCCTAATGTGGGGAAGGAAACAGGCATAAAATCCAGGAGGCACAGAAAACCCCTCTCAAAATCAATAAAAATAGGTCAACACCCTGATATCTAATAGTAAAACTTACGAATCTCAGAGACAAAGAGAAAATCCTGAAAGCAGCTCGGGAGAAGAGATATGTAACCTACAATGGTAGAAATATTAGATTGGCAACAGACCTATCCACAGAGACCTGGCAGGCCAGAAAGGCCTGGCAGGATATCTTCAGAGCACAAAATGAGAAAAATATGCAGCCAAGAATACTATATCCAGCTAGGCTTTCATTGAAAAGAGAAGGAGAGATAAAAAGCTTCCAGGACAAACAAAAACTAAAGGAGTTTGCAAACACGAAACCAGCCCTACAAGAAATATTGAAAGAGGTCCTCTAAGCAAAGAGAGAGCCTAAAAACAGCATAGACCAGAAAGGAACACAGACAATATACAGTAACAGTCACCTTACAGTCAATACAATGGCACTAAATTCAAACCTTTCAATAGTTACACTGAATGTAAATGGGCTCAATGCCCCAATCAAAAGACACAGGCTATCAGATTGGATTAAAAACCAAGACCCATCAATATGCTGTCTGCAAGAGACTCATTTTAGACACAAAGACACCCCCACATTGAAAGAGAAGGGGTGGAAAACAATTTACCGTGGTAATGGACACCAAAAGAAAGCTGGGGTGGCAATCCTTATATCAGACAAATTAGATTTTAAAACAAAGACTGTAATAAGAGATAAAGGACACTATATCCTACTTAAAGGGTCTATCCAACAAGAAGATCTAACAATTGTACATATCTATGCCCCTAACAAGGGAGCAGCCAATATTATAAGGCAATTAATAGCAAAAGAAAAGAAACACATTGACAACAATACAATAATAGTGGGGGACTTTAACACCCCCCTGACTGAAATGGACAGATCATCTAAGCAAAAGATCAACAAGGAAATAAAGACTTTAAATGACACACTGGACCAAATGGACTTCACAGACATATTCAGAACATTCCATCCCAAAGCAAAGGAATACACATTCTTCTCTAGTGCCCATGGAACATTCTCCAGAAGAGATCACATCCTAGGTCACAAATCTGGTCTCAAGCGGTAGCAAAAGATTGGAATTATTCCCTGCATATTTTCAGACCACAGTGCTTTGAAACTAGAACTCAATCACAAGAGGAAAGTCGGAAAGAACCCAAATACATGGAGGCTAAAGAGCATCCTACAAAAGAATGAATGGGTCAACCAGAAAATTAAAGAAGAATCAAAAAAATTCATGGAAACCAATGAAAATGAAAACACAACTGTTCAAAATCTTTGGGATACAGCAAGGGCACTCTTAAGAGGAAAGTATATAGCAATACAAGCCTTTCTCAAGAAACAAGAAAGGTCTCATTACACAACCTAACCCTACACCTAAAGGAGCTGGAGAAAAAAAACAAATAAAGCCTAATCCCAGCAGGAGAAGAGAAATAATAAAGATCAGAGCAGAAATCAATGAACTAGAAACCAAAAGAACGGTAGAACAGATCAACGAAACTAGGAGCTGGTTCTTTGAAAGAATTAATAAGATTGATAAATCCCTGACCCAACTTATCAAAAAGAAAAGAGAAATGACCCAAATCAACAAAATCATGAATGAAAGAGGAGAGCTCACAACCAAAATCAAAGAAATACAAACAATTATAAGAACATACTAGGGGCAACTCTATGCCAGCAAATTAGATAACCTGGAAGCAATGGGTGCATTCCTAGAGATGTATCAACTACCAAAACTGAACCAGGAAGAAAAAGAAAACCTGAACAGACCTATAACCACTAAGGAAATTGAAGAAGTCTTCAAAAATCTCCCAACAAACAAAAGCCCAGGGCCAGATGCCTTCCCAGGGGAATTCTCTCAGACATTTCAAGAATTAATACCTATCTCCTGAAACTGTTCCAAAAAAATAGAAATGGAAGGAAAACTTCCAAATTCATTTTATGAGGCCACCATTACCTTGATCCCAAAACCAGACAAAGACCTCATCAAAAAGGAGAATTACAGACCAATACCCTTGATGAACATGGATGCAAAAATTCTCACCAAAATACTAGCCAATAGGATCCAACAGTACATTAAAAGGATTATTCACCAGGACCAAGTGGGATTTATCCCTGAGCTGCAAGGATGGTTCAACATCCACAAATCAATCAACGTGATACAATACATTAACAAAAGAAAGAACAAGAATCATAAGATCCTCTCAATAGATGCAGAAAAAGCATTTGACAAAGTACAGCATCCTTTCTTGATCAAAACTCTTCAGAGTATAGGAATAGAGAGTACATACCTCAATATCATAAAAGCCATCTATGAAAAACCTACAGCGAATATCATTCTCAATGGGGAAAAGCTCAGAGCTTTTCCCCTAAAGTCAGGAACGCGGCAGCGATGTCCACTCTCACCACTGCTATTCAACATAGTATTAGAATTCCTAGCCACAGCAATCAGAAAACAAAAAGAAATCAACGGCATCCAAATCGGCAAAGAGGAAGTCAAACTCTCACTCTTTGCAGATGATATGATACTGTATGTGGAAAACCCAAAAGACTCCACCCCAAAACTGCTAGAACTCATACAGGAATTCAGTAAAGTAGCAGGCTATAAAATCAATGCACAGAAATCAGTGGCATTCCTATACACCAACAACAAGACAGAAGAGAGACAAATCAAGGAGTCAATCCCATTTACAATTGCACCCCAAACCCTAAGATACCTAGGAATTAATTAACCAAAGAGGCAAAGGATCTGTACTCCGAAAAGTATAAAATACTCATGAAAGAATTTGAAGAAGACACAAAGAAATGGAAAAACGTTCCATGCTCATGGACTGGAAGAACAAACATTTTGAAGATGTCAGTGCTACCTAGAGCAATCTACACATTCAATGCAATCCACATCAAAATACCACCCACCTTTTTCAAAGAAATGGAACAAATTATGCTAAAATTTGTATGGAACCAGAAGAGACCCCGAATACCCAGAGGAATATTGAAAAAGAAAAGCAAGGCTGGCGGCATCACAATTCCGGACTTCCAGCTCTATTACAAAGCTGTCATCATCAAGACAGGATGGTACTGGCACAAAAACAGACACATAGGTCAATGGAACAGAATCGAGAGACCAGAAATGGACCCTCAACTCTATGGTCAACTCATCTTTGACAAAGCAGGAAAGAATGTCCAATGGAAAAAAGACAGTCTCTTCAACAAATGGTGTTGGGAAAATTGGACAGCCACATGCAGAAGAATGAAAATGGACCATTTCCTTACACCACACACAAAAATAGACTCCAAATGGTTGAAAGACCTAAACGTGAGACAGGAGTCCATCAAAATCCTAAAGGAGAACACAGGCAGCAACCTCTTCGACCTCAGACACAGCAACTTCTTCCTAGAAACGTCGCCAAAGGCAAGGGAAGCAAGGGCAAAAATGAACTCTTGGGATTTCATCAAGATCAAAAGCTTTTGCACAGCAAAAGAACCAGTCCACAAAACCAAAAGACAACTGACGGAATGGGAGAGAATATTTGCAAATGACATCTCAGATAAAGGGCTAGTATCCAAAATCTATGAAGAACTTATCAAACTCAACACCCAAAGAACAAAAAATCCAATCAAGAAATGGGCAGAAGACATGAACAGACATTTTTCCAAAGAAGACATCCAGATGGCCAACAGACACATGAAAAAGTGCTCAACATCGCTCGGCATCAGGGAAATCCAAATCAAAACCTCAATGAGATACCACCTCACACCCGTCAGAATGGCTAAAATTAACAAGTCAGGGAACAACAGATGTTGGCGGGGATGTGGAGAAAGGGGAACCCTCCTACACTGTTGGTGGGAATGCAAGCTGGTGCAACCACTCTGGAAAACAGTATGGAGGTTCCTCAAAAAGTTGAAAATAGAGCTACCATATGTTCCAGCAAATGCACTACTGGGTATTTACCACAAAGATACAAATGTAGGGATCCGAAGGGGTACTGCACCCCAATGTTTATAGCAGCAATGTCCACAATAACCATACTGTGGAAAGAGCCAAGATGTGCATCGACAGATGAATGGATAAAGAAGAAGTGGTATATATACACAATGGAATATTATGCAGCCATCAAAAGGAATGAGATCTTGCCATTTGCAACGACGTGGATGGAACCGGAGGGTGTTATGCTGAGTGAAATAAGTCAATCAGAGAAAGACATGTATCATATGACCTCACTGATATGAGGAATTCTTAATCCAGGAAACAAACGGATGGTTGCTGGAGGGGTGGGGGGTTGGAGGGATGGGGTGGCTGGGTGATAGACATTGGGGAGGGTATGTGCTATGGTGCGCACTGTGAATTTTACAAGACTGATGAATCACGGATCTGTACTTCTGAAACAAATAATGCAATATATGTTAAGAAAAAAAAGAAAAGAAAGCAGGAGGGGAAGAATGAAGGGGAGTAAGTCGGAGGGGGAGATGAACCATTAGAGACGATGGACTCTGAAAAACAAACTGAGGGTTCTAGAGGGGAGGGGGTAGGGGAATGGGTTAGCCTGGTGATGGGTATTAAAGAGGGCACATTCTGCGTGGAGCACTGGGTGTTATGCACAAACAATGAATCATGGAACACTAACACTACATCAAAAACTAATGATGTAATGTATGGTGACTAAATAAATAAATAAATAAATTCAATTAGCCAACATATAGTACACATTAGTTTTTGATGTAGTGTTCAATGTTTCATTAGTTACATATAGCACGCAGTGCTCATCATATCACATGCCTTCCTTAATTCCCATCACCCAGTTACCCCATCCCCCCACCTACCTCCCTTTCCACAAACCTCAGTTTCTTCCCAGAGTCAAGAGTCTCTCATGGTTTGTCTCTCTCTCTGATTTCTTCCCAGTTTTTCCTCCCTTTCCCTATGATCCTCTGCACTATTTTTTTTATTAAAGATTTTTATTTATTTATTTGTCAGAGAGAGAGAGAGAGCACAAGCAGGGGGAGCAGTAGAGGGAGAGGGAGAAGCAGCTTCCTCACTGTGCAAGGAACGCAGTATGGGACTCGATCCCAGGACCCTGGGATCATGACCTGAGCCGAAGGCAGATGCTTAACGACTGAGCCACCCAGGCGTCCCTTCTCTGCACTATTTCTTATATTCCACATATGAATGACCCCATATGATAATTGTCCTTCTCTAATTGACTTATTTCACTTAACATAATACCCTCTCGTTCCATCGTGTTGATATAAATGGTAGGCATTCATCATTTCTGATGGCTGAATAATATTCCATTGTGTATATGACCCACATCTTTATCCACTCATCTGTTGAACAACATCTTGGCTCCTTCCACAGCTTGGCTATTGTGGACATTTTTGTTATGAACATTGGGGTGTAAGTGTCCCTTCTTTTCACTACATCTGTATCTTTGGGATAAATACCCAGTAGTGCAAATGCTGGGTCATAGGGTAGTTCTATTTTTAACTTCTTGAGGAACCTCCATACTGTTTTCCAGAGTGGCTGTACCAGCTTACATTCCCACCAACAATATAAGAGGGTTCCCCTTTCTTCACATCTTCACCAACATTTTTTGTTCTCTGTCTTGTTAATTTTAGCCATTCTAACTGGTGTAAAGTGGTATCTCATTGTGGGTTTGATTTGTATTTCCCTGACAGCACATGATGTGGAGCATATTTTCATTTGTCTGTTAGCCATTTGTATGTCTTTGGAGAAGTGTCTGTTCATGTCTTCTGCCCATTCCTTGACTGGATTATTTGTTTTTTGGATGTTGAGTTTGATACATTACTTTTATATATATATTTCGTTTTTTGGCTTCCTTTCTTTGTATTCAATTTTATTTTTCTATATATATGTTTTTCTTTCTTACTTATTTTGTAATCTAGCTTCTAACAAACAGACCAAAACATACCTAGGATCTAGTTTATTTTCCTGTTCTGTTCAACTTCTTGTTCAATTTTATTCTCTTTATTTTTTGTTTGTTTGTTTCTGTTTCCTTTCATTTGTTTAATGTATATTTTTGTGGTGTCATTGTTGCTATTTTTGTATTTTCCCTCTCTCTTCTATTCTTTTCCGGACATTATTACAAGATGGAAGAGCTCACCCAAAATGAGAGAACAAGAGAGAGTACTCACTGCCAGGGATTTAATTAATAGGGATATAAGTAAGATGTAGGAAATAGAAATCAAAGCAACAATTATAAAGATACTAGCTGGACTGGAAAAAAGCATAGAAGACATTAGAGAATCCTTTACTGGAGAAATAAAAGAACTAAAATCTAATCAGGTCAAAAATAAAAAAGGCTATTAATGAGATGCAATAAAAAATAGAGGCTCTAACTGTTAGGAAAAAATGAGGCAGAAGAGAGAGTCAGTGATATAGAAGACAAAACAATGGAGAATAAGGAAGCTGAGACAAAGAGATAACTACTGGATCACAAGGGGAGGACTCGAGCGATCAATGATACCATAAAATTAAACAATATTAGAATAATTGGGGTCCCAGAGGAACAGGAAAGAGAGAGGGGGCAGAAGGTTTATTTGAAAAAATTATAGCTGAGAACATCCCTTATCTGGGGAAGGAAACAGGCATTCAAGTCCAGGAGCCACAGAGAACCCCTGAAAATCAATAAATATAGGTCAATATAATAGTGAAGCTTACAAATTTCAGAGATAAAGAGAAAATCCTGAAAGCAGCTCGGAACAAGAGGTCCTTAACCTGCTAGGGTAGAAACATAAGGCTGACAGCAGACCTCTCCACAGAGACCTGGCAGTCCAGAAATGACTGGCACGTTATATTCAAGGTGCTAAATGAGAAGAGTATGCAGCCAAGAATAATTTATCCAGCAAGGCTGTCATTCAGGATAGAAGGAGAGATAAAGAGTTTACAGGACAAACAGAAACTAAAAGAATTTGTGATCACTAGTCAGCTCTGCGAGAAATATTAAAGGGAATCCTTTAAGCAAAGAGAGAGCCCAAAGTAACAAAGACCATAAAGGAACAGAGACAATATACAGAAATAGTGACATTAGAGGTAATACAATGGCACTAAATTCATATCTTTCAATAATTACTCTGATTGTAAATGTGCTAAATGCCCCAATCAAAAGACACAGGGTATCAGTTGGGATTAAAAAAAAAAAAAAAAAAGACCCTCAACATGCTGTCTACAAGAGACTCATTTTAGACCCAAAGAAACCTTCAGATTGAAAGTGAGGGGGTAGAGAACCATTTATTATGCTAATACACATCAAAAGAAAGCTAGGGTAGCAATCCATATATCAGACAAATCAGATTTTAAACCAAAGACTGTAATAGGAAATGAAGAAGGACACTATATCATAATAAAAGGGTCTATCAAATAAGATCTAACAATTATAAATATTTATGTCCCCAACTTGGGAGCACCCAATTATATGATACATTGATAATAATACAACAATAGTAGAGGACTACAACACCCCAGTCACAGCAATGGACAAATCATCTAAGCAGAAGATCAACAAGGAAACAAGGACTTTGAATGACACACTGGACCAGATGGACTTCACAGATATATTCAGAGCATTTCATCCTAAAACAATAGAATACATGTTTTTCCTGAGTGCACATGGAACATTCTCCAGAATAGATCACATACTGGGTCACAAATCTTGTCTGAACCTGTACCAAAAGACTGGGATTATTCCCTGCATATTTTCAGACCACAATGCTTTAAAACTTGAACTCAATCACAAGAGAAATTTTAGAAGAAACACAAATACATGGATGTTAAAGAACATCCTACTAAAGAATGAATGGGTCAGGGGCGGAGCAAGATGGCGGAGGAGTAGGAGACCTAGATTTCGTCTGCTCTCAGGAATTCAGCTGAATAGGGATCAAACCATTCTGAACACCTACGAACTCAACAGGAGATCGAACAGGAGAGTAGCAACAACTCTCTGAACAGAGAAGCGACCACTTACTGGAAGGTAGGGCGTGCGCAGAAGTGAATCCGAGGCGATATTCGGGAGGATAGACGGCGGGGGAGGGGCCTCCGCCGGCCGCTTCTGGCAACTGATAGAGCCGCGGAGCACAAAATCGGACCTTTTAGAAGTTGGCTCGGCGGAGGGACGTCGCTGCAGTGGCTAAGCGGGGGGTGGAATCCTCCCGGGACAGTGTGGTCTCAGGACCCTTGGGGTCACAGAGAGACCGGGGGTGCCTGAGTGCGCCAGAGCTCCCGGGTATCAGAGCGGGGAAGCCGGCTGCAGAGATGGAACAGAGTCGCGGGCTCTCAGCTCGGGGTTGCCATAAACTGTGATCTGCGGCCCAGTCGGGGCACGGCTCCTCCAGCAGGGACGCAACAAGCAGCAGATCCGGGGAGACTCCCCTTCCTTCCTGGGGAGGAGCGGTGCGGGAACGCACTGCAGGGATCTGCTGGGTTTGGAGACTCCGCGCGGGGTCGGGTGCCAGAGATAGACACGCTCGATCACAGGCCGGGTGAGCACGGAGTGCGGCCGGAGACCGGGGACACGGAAGTGACTGCTTTTCTCTGGGGGCACACTGAGGAGCGGAGCCCCGAGTTCTCAGCTCCTCTGGGTGGAGATTGGGAGGCCACCATTTCTGCCCTGGTCCTCCAAAGCTGTACTGAGAGCTTGCAGGGAACAAAAGCTCCTGAGAGCAAACCGGAGCAGCTTCCTTAGCCCGGACCGAAAAGGGCGGGGCAATTCCGCCTCCGGCAAAGACATTTGGAAACCACAGCAACAGGCCCCTCCCCCAGAAGATCAGCACAAACAGCCAGCAAGCCAAGACCAAGTTGATCGATCAAGGAGAATGGGAGAACTCCAGTGCTAGGGGAATACTGCACATAGATTCATGGTTTTTTGTTTTTTTTTTTTACCATGATTCATTATCTCATCAAAGTTAATTTTTGTTGACTGTTTTTTTTATTTTTCTTTTTCCCTTTTTCAAACAACATATTATCAATCCCTTTTTAAAAAAAAAAAACATTTTTTATTTTTCATTT
>NW_027397170.1:21189-22023 GCF_003265705.2 Callorhinus ursinus
TTACCCTTATTTTTGGCATATATATATAAGTTGTTCTCTCCTTAAAATTTTGAGGTACAGTTTCTTCTAACAGATCAAAATACACCCTAAATCACTAGTGTATGGCTTTGTTCTAGTCTCCTGCCTGATCACATTCTCTCCCTTTTTCCTTTTATTTTTTTTCTTAAATCTTCTTTCTTTTTTCAAACAATTTATCTTACCAAGTCCTTTTATAAAATCTTTTATACTTTTCATCTTTACAGTCATCTTCCATCCCTTCATTGTATCAACCCTTATTTTGTACCTATATGTCTTTCTTCCTTTAAAATTTTAGGAGGCACTTTTTTCTAACAGACCAAAATACGCCCAAAATCTAGTGTGTGGCACTGATCTATACACTAGCCTGATCATAAATGATCATATTCTGCTTTTTTTGTATTGTGTTGTTTATGTTTTATCTTTTTTTGTCTTTTTTTTTCTCTTTCTTTTTTCTTTCTTTCCCTTTCTTTTCCCCTGGTTTCAGGTCTTTTCTGATTTGTATACAGTATATTTGCTGGGGACGTTGTAAACCTGTTAACATTTTGTTCTCTCATTCATCTATTCTCCTCTGGACAAAATGACAAGACGAAAGAAATCACCTCAGCAAAAAGAACAAGAGGTAGTACCGTCAGCCAGGGACCTACTCAATACGGACATTAGTACGATATCGGACCTAGAGTTCAGAATCATGACTTTAAAGATACGAGCTGGGCTTGAAAAAAGCGTGGAAGTTATTAGAGAAACCCTTTCTGGAGAAATAAAAGAACTAAAATCTAACCAAATCGAAATCAAAAAGCCTATTGATGAGGTGCAATC
>NW_027397170.1:32023-67303 GCF_003265705.2 Callorhinus ursinus
GGGAGGGGGTTGGGGGGATGGGTTAGCCTGGTGATGGGTATTGAGGAGGGCACGTTCTGCATGGAGCACTGGGTGTTATGAACAAACAATGAATCATGGAACACTGCATCAAAAACTAATGACGTAATATATGGTGATTAACATAACAATAAAAAAATTAATAATAAAGAAAAGAATGAATGGGTCAACCAGGAAATTAAAGAACGTTAAAAATTCATGAAAATGGAAACACGACAGTTCAAAACCTGTGGGATGCAGCAAAGGCGATCCTAAAGGGGAAATATATAGCAATACAAGCCTCTCTCAAGAAACAAGAAAAGTCTCAAATACACAGCCTAACCTTACACCTAAAAGAGCCAGAGAAAGAACAGAAAATAAAGCCTAAATCCAGCAATAGAAGAGAATTAGATTAGATTAGAGCAGAAATCAATGAAATAGAAACCAAAAGAATAATAGAACAGATCAACAAAACTAGGAGATGGTTATTTGAAAGAATAAATAAGATTGATAAACCCCCGGCCAGACTTATCAAAAAGAAAAGAGAAAGGACCCAAATAAATAAGATCATAAATGAAACAGGAGAGATCACAACCAATACTGAAGAAATACAATTATAAGAAGATATCATGAGCAACTATATACCAACAAATTAGACAATCTGGCAGAAATGGATGCATTCCTAGAAACATATAAATTACCAAAGCTGAAATAGGAAGAAATAGAAAACCCGAACATATCCATAGTCAGCAGGGAAATTGAAGCAATAGCCAAAAATCCAACAAACAAGCATCCAGGACCAGAAGGCCTCCCAGTGGAATTTTCCTTTTTTTTTTTCAAAGCTAATTACCCAGATCAGCCTACCCAGGAAGGTGACCTTTTATTTTTTTTATTTTTTTTCATTATTATGTTCAGTTAGCCAACATGTATTACATCATTAGTTTTTGATGCATTGTTCAATGATTCATTAGTTGCATATAAGAATAGCCAAACTGTGGAAGGAGCCAAGATGTCCTTCAACAGATGAGTGGATAAAGAAGATATAGTTCATATATTCAATGGAACATTACTCAGCCATCTACCAAACATTTGAAGAATTAATACCTATTTTTCTGAAGCTGTTCCAAAAATTAGAAATGGAAGGAAAACTTCCAAATTCTTTCTATGAGACCAGCATTCCTTGATCCTAAAACCAGACAAAGACCCCACCAAAAAGGAGAATTACAGACTAATATCCTTGATGAACATAGATGCAATTTTCTCACCAAGATACTAGTCAATAGGATCCAACAACACATTAAAAGGATTATTAACCACAACCAAGTGGAATTTTATCCTTGGCTGCAAGGGTGGTTCAACATATGCAAATCAATCAATGTGATACACCACATTAATAAAAGAAAGGGCAAGAACAATAGGATCCTCTCAACAGATGCAGAAAAAGCATTTGACAAAATACAACATTCTTTCTTGAGTAAAACTCTCCACAATGTAGGGATAGAGGGAACATACCTCAAGATGATAAGAGCCATAAATGAAGGGCCCACAGTGAATATCATTCTCAATGGGGAAAAACTGAAAGCTTTCCCCCTAAGGTCAGGAGCACAACAGGGAAGTCCACTCTCACCACTGTTGTCCAACATACTACCAGAAGTCCTAGTCTCAGTAATCAGACAACAAAAAGAAATAAAAGGCATCCAAATTAGCAAAGAAAAAGTCAAACTTTCACTCTTTTTTTTTTATGTTACGTTACTCACCATACATTACATCATTAGTCTTTGATGTGGTGTTCCAGGATTCATTGTTAGCGTATAACACCCAGTGATCCATTCAGTACGTGCCCTCTTTAATACCCATCACCAGGCTAAACCATCCGCCCATCCCCCTCCCCTCTAGAACTCTCAGGTTGTTTCTCAGAGTCCTTTGTCTCTCCTGGTTTGTCCCCCCCTCCTTTCCCCCCCCCCTTCATTTTTCCCTTCCTGCTATCTTCTTCTTTTTTTTTTAACATATAATGTATTATTTGTTTCAGAGGTACAGGTCTATGATTCAACAGTCTTATACAATTCACAACGCTCACCATAGCACATATCCTCCGCAATGTCTATCACCCAGCCACCCCATCCCTCCCACCCCCCACCACTCCAGCAACCTTCAGTTTGTTTCCTGAGATTAAGAATTCCTCATATCAGTGAGATCATATGATACATGTCTTTCTCTGATTGACTTATTTCGCTCAACATAATACCCTCCAGTTCCGTCCACGTCATTGCAAATGGCAAAATTTCATGCTTGTGAAGGCTGCATAATATTCCATTGTATATATATACCACACCTTCTTTATCCACTAATCTGTCGATGGACATCTTGTCTCTTTGTATAGGTTGACTATTGTGGACATTGCTGCTATAAACATCAGAGTGCACATACCCCTTCAGATCTCTACATTTGTATCTTTGGGATAAATACCCAGTAGTGCAATTGCTGGATTGTATGGTAGCTCTATTTTCAACTTTTTAAGGAACCTCCATACTGTTTTCCAGAGTGGCTGCACTAGCTTGCACTGCCGCCAACAGTGTAGGAGGGTTCCCCTTTCTCCACATCCCAGCCAACATCTGTCGTTTCCTGCCTTGTTAATTTTAGCCATTCTGACAGATGTGAGGTGGTATCTCATTGAGATTTTGATATGAATTTCCCTGATGCCAAGCGATGTTGAGCACATTTTCATGTGTCTGTTGGCCATCTGGATGTCTTCTTTGGAAAAATGTCTGTTCAAGTCTTCTGCCCATTTCTTGATTGGATCATTTGTTCTTTAGGTGTTGAGCTTGATAAGCTCTTTATAGATTTTGGATACTACCCCTTTATCTGATATGTCATTTGCAAATATCCTCTGCCATTCTCTTGGTTGTCTTTTGGTTTTATGGACTGTTTCTTTTGCTGTGCCAAAGCTTTTTATCTTGAGGAAGTCCCAAGAGTTCATTTTTGCCCTGGCTTCCCTTGCCTTTGGCGATGTTTCTAGGAAGAAGTTGCTGCGGCTGGGTACGAAGAGGTTGCTACCTGTGTTCTCCTTTAGGATTTTGATGGACTCCTGTCTCACGTTTAGGTCTTTCAACCATTTGGAGTCTATTTTTGTGTGTGGTGTAAGGAAATGGTCCAGTTTCATTCTTCTGCACGTGGCTGTCCAATTTTCCCAACACCATTTGTTGAAGAGACGGTCTTTTTTCCATTGGACATTCTTTCCTGCTTTGTCAAAGATGAGTTGGCCATAGAGTTGAGGGTCCATTTCTAGGCTCTCTATTCTGTTCCATTGATCTATGTGTCTCTTTTTGTGTCAGTACCATCCTGTCTTGAGGATGACAGCTTTGTAATAGAGCTGGAAGTCCGGAATTGTGATGCCACCAGCTTTGCTTTTCTTTTTCAACATTCCTCTGGCTATTCGGGGTCTCTTCTGATTCTGTACAAATTTTAAGATTATTTGTTCCATTTCTTTGAAAAAAGGTGGGTGGTATTTTGATGGGGATTGCATTGAATGTGTAGATTGCTCTAGGTAGCATTGACATCCTCACAATATTTTTTCTTCCAATCCATGGGCATGGAACGTTTTTCCATTTCCTGTGTCTTCCTCAATTTCTTTCATGAGCATTTTATAGTTTTCTGAGTACAGATCTTTGCCTCTTTGGTTAGATTTATTCCTAGGTATCTTATGGTTTTGGGTGCAATTGTAAATGGGATTGACTCCTTAATTTCTCTTTCTTCTATCTTGTTGTTGGTGTACAGGAATGCCACTGATTTCTGTGCGTGGATTTTATATCCTGCCACTTTACTGAATTTCTGTATGAGTTCTAGCAGTCTTTTGGGTTTTCCACATACAGTATCATATCATCTGCAAAGAGTGAGAGTTTGACTTCTTCTTTGCTGATTCGGATGCCTTTGATTTCTTTTTGTTGTCTGATTGCTGTGGCTAGGACTTCTAATACTATGTTGAATAGCAGTGCTGATAGTGGACATCCCTGCCGCGTTCCTGACCTTAGGGGGAAAGCTATCAGTTTTTCCCCATTGAGAATGATATTCGCTGTGGGTTTTTCATAGATGGCTTTTATGATATTGAGGTATGTACCCTCTATCCCTATACTCAAGAGTTTTGATCAAGAACGATGATATACTTTGTCAAATGCTTTTTCTGCATCTATTGAGAGGATCATATGGTTCTTGTTCTTTCTTTTATTAATGTGGTGTATCACATTGATTGATTTGCGTATGTTAAACCAACCTTGCAGCCCAGGGATAAATCCCAATTGGTCGTGGTGAATAATCCTTTTAATGTACTGTTGGATCCTATTGGCTAGTATTTTGGTGAGAATTTATACATCCATGTTCATCAAAGATATTGGTTTGTAATTCTCCTTTTTGATGGGGTCTTTGCCTGGTTTGGGGATCAAGGTAATGCTGGCCTCATAAAATGAGTTTGGAAGTTTTCCTTCCATTTCTAGTTTTTGGAACAGTTTCAGAAGAATAAGTATTAATTCGTCTTTAAATGTTTGGTAGAATTCCCCTGGGAAGCCATCTGGCCCTGGGCTTTTGTTTCTTGGGAGATTTTTGATGACTGCTTCAATTTCCTTAGTGGTTATAGGTCTGTTCAGGTTTTCTATTTCTTCCTGGTTCAGTTTTGGTAGTTGATAAACTCTTGAAATGCATCCATTTCTTCCAGATTATCTAATTTGCTGGCATAGAGTTCCTCATAATATGTTCTTATAATTGTTATATTTATTTGGTGTTGGTTGTGATCTCTCCTCTTTCATTCATGATTTTATTGATTTGGGTCATTTCTCTTTTTCTTCTTGATAAGTCTGGCCAGGGGTTTATCAATCTTGTTAATTCTTTCAAAGAACCAGGGGCGCCTGGGTGGCTCAGTTGTTAATCGTCTGCCTTCGGCTCAGGTCATGGTCCCAGGATCCTGGGATTGAGCCCTGCATCGGGTTCTCTGCTCCGTGAGAAGCCTACTTCTCCCTCTCCCACTCCCCCCTGTTTGTGTTCCCTCTCTCGCTGTGTCTCTCTGTGTCAAATAAATAAATAAAATCTTTTTTAAAAAAATTCTTTCAAAGAACCAGCTCCTAGTTTCGTTGATCTGTTCTACTGTTCTTTTGGTTTCTAGTTCATTGATTTCTGCTCTGATCTTTATGATTTCTCTTCTCCTGCTGGGTTTAGGCTTTATTTGCTGTTCTTTCTCCAGCTCCTTTAGGTGTAGGGTTAGATTGTGTATTTGAGACCTTTCTTGTTTCTTGAGAAAAGCTTGTATTGCTATATACTTTCCTCTCAGGACTGCCTTTGCTGTATCCCAAAGATTTTGAACAGTTGTGTTTTCATTTTCATTCGTTTCCATGAATTTTTTTAATTCTTCTTTAATTTCCTGGTGGACCCATTCATTCTTTAGTAGGATGCTCTCTAGCCTCCATGTATTGGAGTTCTTTCCGACTTTCCTCTTGTGATTGAGTTCTAGTTTCAAAGCATTGTGGTCTGAAAATATGCAGGGAATAATTCTAATCTTTTTGTACCAGTTGAGACCTGATTTGTGACCTAGGATGTGATCTCTTCTGGAGAATGTTCCATGGGCACTAGAGAAGAATGTGTATTCCGTTGCTTTGGGATGGAATGTTCTGAATATGTCTGTGAAGTCCATTGGGTCCAGTGTGTCATTTAAAGTCTTTATTTCCTTGTTGATCTATTGCTTAAATAATCTGTCCATTTCAGTCAGGGGGGTGTTAAAGTCCCCCACTATTATTATATTGTTGTTGACGTTGTTCTTTGCTTTTGTTATTAATTGCCTTATATAATTGGCTGCTCCCTTGTTAGGGGCATAGATATTTACAATTGTTAGATCTTCTTGTTGCATAGACCCTTCAAGTAGGATATAGTGTCCTTCCTCATCTCTTATTATAGTCTTTGGTTTAAAATCTAATTTGTCTGACATAAGGATTGCTACCCCAGCTTTCTTTTGGTGTCCATTAGCATAGTAAATGGTTTTCCACACCCTCGCTTTCAATATGGGGGTGTCTTTGGGTCTAAAATGAGTCTCTTGCAGACAGCATATTGATGGGTCTTGTTTTTTAATCCAATCTGATAGCCTGTGTCTTTTGATTGGGGCATTTAGTCCATTTACATTCAGGGTAACTATTAAAAGATATTAATTTAGTGCCATTGTATTGCCTGTAAGGTGACTGTTACTATATATTGTCTGTGTTCCTTTCTGGCCTATGTTACTTTTAGGCTCTCTCTTTGCTTAGAGGGCTCCTTTCAATATTTCTTATAGGGCTGGTTTCATGTTTGCAAATTCCTTTAGTTTTTGTTTGTCCTGGAAGGTTTTTATCTTTCTTTCAATTTTCAACGTCAGCCTAGCTGGATATACTATTCTTAGCTGCATATTTTTCTCATTTAGTGCTCTGAATATATCATGCTAGTCCTTTCTGGCCTGCCAGGTCTCTGTGGATAAGTCTGTTGCCAATCTAATGTTTCTTCCATTGTAGGTTACAGATCTCTTGTCCTGAGCTGCTTTCAGGATTTTCTCTTCATCTCTGAGAGTCATAAGTTTTACTATTAGATGTCGGGTGTTGACCTATTTTTATTGATTTTGAGAGGGGTTCTCTGTGCCTCCTGGATTTTGATGCCTGTTTCCTTCCCCACATTAGGGAAGTTCTCTGCTATAATTTGCTCCAATATACCTTCTGCCCCTCTCTCTCTTTCTTCTTCTTCTGGGACCCAAATTATTCTAATGTTGTTTTGTCTTATGGTATCGTTTATCCCCTGAATTCTGCCCCCGTGATCCAGTAGTTGTTTATCTTTTCCTCAGCTTCTTTATTTTCCACCATTTGGTCTTCTATGTCACTAATTCTCTCTTCTGCCTCGTATATCCTAGCAGTTAGACCCTCCATTTTTTATTGCACCTCATTAATAACCTTTTTGATTTTGACTTGGTTAGATTTTAGTTCTTTTATTTCTCCAGAAAGGGTTTCTCTAATATCTTCCATGCTTTTTTCAAGCCCAGCTAGTATCTTTAAAATCGTCATTCTGAACTCTAGTTCTGACATCTTACTAATGTCTATAATTGATTAGGTACCTGGCAGTCGGTACTGCCTCTTCTTCTTTTTTGAGGTGATTTTTTCCATCGTGTCATTTTGTCCCGATGAGATTAAATGAATGAGAGAACAAAATGCTTACGGGGTAATAGTGACCACAGAAAAATATACACTAAACAAATCAGAAGAGACCTGAAACCAGAGGTAAAGAAAAGGAAAGAAAGAAAAAGAAGAAAAAAGAAAAAAAAAAGAATATGATCAAATATGATCAGGCTGGTGAACAGATCAATGCCACACACCAGATTTTGGGCATATTTTGGTCTGTTAGAAGAAAGTGCCTCCCAAAATTTTAAGGAAAGAAAAACTATATGTACAAAAATAAGTGTAAATATGATGAAGGAATGGAATATGACTCTAAAGATGAAAATTATAAAAGATTTTATAAAAGGAATTAATAAGTTGGTTGAAAAAAGAAAGAAAGAAGAGAAATTTTAAAAAAAGGGGGGGAGAGAATGTGATCAGGCAGGAGACTAGAACAAAGCCATACACTAGAGATTTAGGGTGTATTTTGGTCTGTTAGAAGAACCTGTATCCCAAAATTTTAAAGAGAGATCAACTTATATATATACCAAAAATAAGGTTTACTACAATGAAGTGATAGAATATGACTCTAAAAATGAAAAATAAAAAATATTTTTAGGGTGCCTGGGTGGCTCAGTTGGTTAAGCAACTGCTTTCGGCTCAGGTCATGATCCTGGAGTCCCGGGATCGAGTCCCACATCGGGCTTCCTGCTCAGCGGGGAGTCTGCTTCTCCCTCTGACCCTCTTCCCTCTCATGCTTTCTATCTGTCATTCTCTCTCTCTCTCAAATAAATAAATAAAATCTTTAAAAAATATTTTTTAAAAGGGGGATTGATAAGATGTTGGTTGAAAAAGGGAAAAAGTAAAATTCAAAAAAATAGAAAAAAAAGAAAATTTAAAAAATTAACTTTCAAAGACTAAAGAATCGTGGGGGGGAAAGAACCATGAATTCTATATCCTGTATTCCCCTAATGCTGGAGTTCTGCTGTTCTCATTGATTGGTAAACTTGGTCTTGGCTGATCTTGCTGATCTTCTGGAGGAGGGGCCTGTTGCAGTGATTCTCAAATGTCTTTGCCCGAGGTGGAATTGCCCTGCTCTTGCCAGGGGCCATGGTAAGTAATCTGCTCTGGTTTGCTCTCGGTAGCTTTTGTTCCCTGCAAGCTTTCTGTACAGCTTTGGAGGACGAGAGTGAAAATGGCGGCCTCCCAATTTCTGCCTGGAGGAGCCGAGAACTTGGGTCCCCACTCCTCAGTGCACCCCCAGAGAAAAGCAATCACTCCTGTCTCCGTGGTCTCCAGCCGCACTCTGTGCTCACCAGGCCTGTGACCAAGCGTTTCTATCTCTGGCACCCAACCCCATTTGGAGTCTCCAAACCCAGCAGATCCCTGCAGTGTGCTTCCGCGCCACTCCCCCCAGGGGAGGAAGGATAATCTCCCCAGATCTGCTGCTTCTTGGGTCCCTGCTGGAAGAGCAGTGGCCCAACTGTGCCATGGATCACGGTTTATGGCAACCCCAAGCTGAAAGCCCACTCCTCGGCTCTGTCTCTGGAGGCGGCTTCCCTGCTCCAATAGCTGGAAGTTTTGCCACATTCAGGCACCCCCAGCCTTTGTGTGACCCCGAGGGTCCTGAGACCACACTGTCCCAGCGAGGGTTCCACCCCCTGGTTAGCCACTGGAGCAACGTCCCTCAGTGGAGCAGACGTCTACAATTTCCAATTTTGTGCTCCACTGCTCTCATTTGCTGGTAGCCAGCTGAGGGAGGCTCCCTCCCCCGGTGGTCTATCTTCCCGAATATCACCTCGGATTCACTTCACATGTCCTACCTTCCAGAAAGTGGTCGCTTTTCTGTTTAGAGATTTGCTGCTATTCTTTTCTTCGATCTTGTGTTGAGTTTGTAGGTGTCCAGAACAGTTTGATTCCTATCTAGCTGAATTCCTGGGACCAGACGAAATTTAGGTCTCCTACTCCTCCACCAACTTGCTCTTCCCCCCAAAATTTAGATTATTAAGAATTGTTCATTGAAACTGACCAGAGGGATGTTCACAACATTTAGTCTCTGTGGTGGTTAGAATCCTTTGCAAATGATGACAAGAACTACCAACACAATGATATTTCAGCTCAGTCTTTTCATATTTCTTTAAAAACCGTATCCTCAGCCAACTATGGAAAGAGCCCAGATGCCCATCAACAGATGAATGGATAAAGATGTAGTATATATATATTCAACAGAATATTACTCAGCCATAAGAAAAATGAAATCTCGTCATTTGCAACAACATGGATAGAACTAGAGGGTATTATGCTAAGCAAAATAAGTCAGTCAGGGAAAGATAATCATGATTTCACTCATATGTGGAATTTAAGAAACAAAACAGATGAATATAGGGGAAGGGAAGGAAAAATAAGATAAAAATAGAGAGGACGGCAAACTATAAGAGACTCTTAACTATAAGAAACAAACTGAGTTACTGGAGAGGAGGTGGGTGGGGAGATGGGGTAATTGGGTGATGGGCATTAAGGAGGGCACTTGATGTAATTAATGAGCACTGGGTGTTATATACAACTGATGAATCACTAAATTTTACCCCTAAAACAATAATACACCATATGTTAACTCAATTGAATTAAATTTTTTTTTATTTTAAGGCTTAATTTATAAATCTGACATAGTTGCAAACATAATGGACATCGAAGTTCAAACATAAGCCTTTTGTTTTTGATTCTCACATCCCTCGACATGTTGGTATTTGTGCCTTCGGTTCCCTCCCCTCCCTTTTCCCAGACCTTTAGAGGACTATCCCTAGACTGAGCTACCCACAGAGGCTCCACTGCTCTTGGCTTCTGCCAGACCCATGAATCGAACCCATGATTTTAGGTCACACTCATATTTTTTCCTCCAGTCACCCTATTGCTAAGAACTTAGGGGAACAACTAAAAGGGTGTACTAAAAATGTGCCTGTTTACCAATGTTAATGGAAATTGAGTGTACAGGGCAGGCTGTGCCCAATCTCAAAATAGATACAACTCTCTTTCCAATCTCACCTCCTCCTGACAGCATGAAAACTTCTTGATTACAGGCCATTTCTAGGAGGTATAGAATCTAGTGTTAGTAATGAAGGATAGTGGGAAAAAAGACAGGCAGGGAAAAGGCTCCCCTCCCCAAGAGGAAACCACCCTTAAAAGGATTTTACACCACCCTGGAAGGAGCCCTCCACCCTTTCCCATGTGAACAACTACCTGATAGGTAGATGAACATGTGAACAAAAACCTGATTGTGCAACAGAGTTAACCAGATTAAAATAACCCACCAACAAACCCATAAAAACCCCTAGACTTAAAAATTCCAGTGGCAACCCTCTTGGGTCCCCTCCCTCTTTGGAAGCTTTGTACTATCACTCAATAAATTTTGCTTTACTATCGCTTTACTTTGCTGCCCACCACTCTTCATCTGGTCTATCTCTTCATTCTTTGAAGCGACCTGACCAAGAACCATGGACACTAAAGGAAAAGAAATCCTGCACCATGAGTTCTCCCAGGCCTTCTCTTTTGAGGATCCTTTATTTACACACCATAAATGTCCATTATCAGACTCTTCCTCCATGCCCAAAATATAAATCCAAAGAGCCTAAATTGTATAGTGAGAACTCAGCAAGGGAAGCATGCATGCTTCACTCATCCTTTATTACCTCTGTGTTTGCAAGGGTTGTAATCTGTCCCTGGCCAGAAAGCCTTCAGGCCCTCTTTCTAAACAAAAGCATTCTTCATCCAAGATAAGGGCCTACTGAAAACTAAACTCTTCAGTTTCATTCAGATTCTTGCTTGGGACAAAGATTGAGAGGAAAAGGGACAAATGAGTTTGATTCTTAGCAAAGTCAACCCAGTTCTTCTGAAGCACTTCCCTGTGATTGACCAATGGTGAGAAATATAGCAAAGCATAAATATACTTAATGTATAAAATGAACAACTGAGACTAAAACAAAAACACCAGTATTTTCCCCCACAAAAATAGGCGACTATAAGAACACTTATATAAGACTTGATTTAAAATCCACTTTTAGAGGGCGGAGCAAGATGGCGGAGGAGTAGGAGACCTGGATTTCATCTGGTCTCAGGAAGTGAGCTGAATAGGGATCAAACCATTCTGAACACCTACGAATTCAACAGGAGATCAAAGATAAGAATAGTAACGGCAGTCTGAACAGAAAACCGACCACTTTCTGGAAGGTAGGACGTGTGGAGAAGTGAATCTGAGGCGATATTCAGGAGGATAGACGGCGGGGGAGGGGGCCTCCGTCGGCCGCTTCTGGCAAGTGCTAGAGCCGCGGAGCACAAAATCAGAACTTTTAGAAGTCGGCTCCGCTGAATGACGTCACTCCAGTGGCCAAGCGGGGGGTGGAACCCGCCCCGGACAGTGTGGTCTCAGGACCCTCAGGGTCACAGAAAGACCGGGGGTGCCTGAATGAGGCAGAGCTCCCAGGTATTGGAGCGGGGAAGCCGGCTGCAGAGATGGAGCCAAGGCGCGGGCTCCCAGCTCGGGGTTGCCATAAACTGTGATCCGCGGCCCACTCGGGCTACTGCTCCTCCAGCAGGGACCCAACAAGCTGCAGAGCCAGGAAGACTCCCCTTCCTCCCCTGGGAGGAGCGGTGTGGGCGCACACCGCAGGGATCTGCTGGGTTTGGAGACTCCACACGGGGTCGGGTGCCAGAGATAGAAACTCTCAGTCACAGGCTGGGCGAGCACGGAGTGGGGCCGGAGACCAGGGAGACGGGAGTGACTGCTTTTCTCTGGGGGCGCACTGAGGAGCAGGGCCCCGAGTTCTCAGCTCCTGCGGGCAGAGAGTGGGAGGCCACCATTTTCACCCTTATCCTCCAAAGCTGTACCGAGAGCTTGCAGGGAACAAAATCTCCAGAGAGCAACCCAGAGCAGCTTGCTTAGCCCGGACTCACAAGGGCGGGGCAATTCCGCCTCCGGCAAAGACGTTTGGGAACCACGGCAACAGGCCCCTCCCCCAGAAGATCAGCACGAACAGCCAGCAAGCCAAGACCAAGTTTACCGATCAAGGAGAAGGGGAGAACTCCAGCGCTAGGGGAATACTGCACATAGAATTCATGGCTTTTTTACCATAATTCATTAGTTTTTCAAAGTTAATTTTTTTAACTGTTTTTTTTAATGTTTCTTTTTCCCTTTTTCAACCAACATCTTATCAATCCCTTTTTTAAAAAAAATATTTTTTATTTTTCAATTTTAGAGTCATATTTTTATCCCTTCATAGTAGTTACCCTTAGTTTTGGCATACATATATAAGTTGTTCTCTATTTAAAATTTTGAGATACAATTTCTTCTAACAGATCAAAATATACCCTAAATCACTAGTGTATGGCTTTGTTCTATTCTCCTGCCTGATCATATTCTCTCCCTTTTTTTTCTTTTTTTCTTTTTTCTTTTTCTTTTTAAATCTTCTTTTTTTAAAAAACAACTTCTTAACTTATCAATTCCTTTTATAAAATCTTTTATAATTTTCATCTTTACAGTCATCTGCCATCCCTTCATTGTATCAACCCTTATTTTGTACATATATGTCTTTATTCCATTAAAATTTTAGCAGGCACTTTCTTCTAACAGACCAAAATATGCCCAAAAGCTAGTGTGTGCCATTGATCTATGCACTAGCCTGATCATATTTGATCATACTCTGGTTTTTTTTTGTTTTGTTCTGATTTTGTTTGTTTTTATCTTTTTCTTTTTCCTTTTTTTTCCCTCTTCTTTCTTTCCCTTTCTTGTCCCCTGGTTTCAGGACTTTTCTGATTTGTATAGAGTATATTTGGTGGAGACGTTGTTAACCTGTTAGCATTCTGTTCTCTCATTCATCTGTTCTCCTCTGGACAAAATGACAAGACAAAAAAAAACACCTCAGCAAAAAGAACAAGAGGTACTACCGTCTGCCAGGGACCTACTCAATACTGACATTAGTATGATGTCGGACCTAGAGTTCAGAATCATGACTTTAAAGATACTAGCTGGGCTTGGAAAGAGTGTGGAGGTTATTAGAGAAACCCTTTCTGGAGAAATAAAAGAACTAAAATCTAACCAAGTCAAAATAAAAAGGCTATTAATGAGGTGCAATCAAAAATGGGGACACTAACTGCTAGGATAAATGAGGCAGAAGAGAGAATCAGTGAGATAGAAGACCAAATGATAGAAAATAAAGAGGCTGAGAAAGAGAGAGAGAAACAACTACAGGATCGTGAGGGCAGAATTTGAGAGATAAGCAATACGATAATGAAACAACATTAGAATAATTGGGATCCCAGAAAAAGAAGAAAGAGAGAGAGGGGCAGAAGGTATATTGGAGCAAATAATAGCAGAGAACTTCCTTACTGTGGGGAAGGAAACAGGCATCAAAATCCAGGAGGCACAGAGAACCCCTCTCAAAATCAATAAAAATAGGTCAACACCCTGATATCTAATAGTAAAACTTACGAATCTCAGAGACAAAGAGAAAATCCTGCAAGCAGCTCGGGAGAACAGATATGTAACCTACAATGGTAGAAATATTAGATTGGCAACAGACCTATCCACAGAGACCTGGCAGGCCAGAAAGGACTGGCATGATATCTTCAGAGCACTAAACGAGAAAAATATGCAGCTAAGAATACTACATCCAGCTAGGCTCTCATTGAAAATTGAAGGAGAGATAAAAAGCTTCAGGGCAAACAAAAAATAAAGGAATTTGCAAACACTAAACCAGCCCTACAAGAAATATTGAAAGAGGTCCTCCAAGCAAAAAGACAGCCTAAAAGCAGCATAGATCAGAAAGGAACACAGACAATATACAGTAACAGTCACCTTACAGGCAATACAATGGCACTAAATTCATACCTTTCAATAGTTAACCTGAATGTAAATGGGCTCAATGCCCCAATCAAAAGACACAGGCTATCAGATTGGATTAAAAAACAAGACCCATCAATAGGCTGTCTGCAAGAGATTCATTTTAGACCCAAAGACACACCCAGATTGAAAGTGAGGGGGTGGAAAACCATTTACCATGCTAATGGACACCAAAAAAAGCTGGGGTGGCAATCCCTACATCAGACAAATTAGATTCTAAAACAAAGACTGTAATAAGAGATGAAGAAGGACACTATATCCTACTTAAAGGGTCTATCCAACAAGAAGATCTAACAATTGTAAATATCTATGGCCCTAACATAGGAGCAGCCAATTATATAAGGCAATTAATAACAAAAGCAAAGAAACACATTGACAACAATACAATATTAGTGGGGGACTTTAACAAGCCCCTAACTGAAATGGACAGATCCTCTAAGCAAAAGATAAACAAGGAAATAAAGACTTTAAATGAAACACTGGACCAAATGGAGTTCACAGACATATTCAGAACATTCCATCCCAAAGCAATGGAATACACGTTCTTCTCTAGTGCCCATGGAACATTCTCCAAAATTGATCACATCCTAGGTCACAAATCAGGTCGCAAGCAGTAGCAAAAGATTGGAATTATTCCATGCATATTTTCAGGCCACAATGCTTTGAAACTAGAACTCAATCACAAGAGGAAAGTCGGAAAGAACTCAAATACATGGAGGCTAAAGAGCATCCTATGAAGGAATGAATGGGTCAACCAGGAAATTAAAGAAGAATTAAAAAAATTCATGGAAAACAATGAAAATGAAAACACAACTGTTCAAAATCTTTGGGATACAGCAAAGGCAGTCCTGAGAGGAAAGTATATACCAATACAAGCCGTTCTCAAGAAACAAGAAAGGTCTCAAATACACAACCTAACCCTACACCTAAAGGAGCTGGAGAAAGAACAGCAATTAAGCCTAAACCCAGCAGGAGAACAGAAATAATAAAGATCAGAGCAGAAATCAATGAAATAGAAACCAAAAGAACAGTAGAACAGATCAACAAAACTAGGAGCTGGTTCTTTGAAAGAATTAACAAGATTGATAAACCCCTGTCCGGACTTATCCAAAAGAAAAGAGAAATGACCCAAATCAACAAAATCGTGAATGAAAGAGGAGAGATCACAACCAACACCAAAGAAATACAAACAATTATAAGAACATATTGTGAGCAACTCTATGCCAGCAAATTAGATAACCGGAAGAAATGGGTGCATTCCTAGAGATGTATCAACTACCAAAACTGAACAGGAAGAAATAGAAAACCTGAACAGACCTATAATCACTAAGGAAATTGAGGCAGTCATCAAAAATCTCCCAAGAAACAAAAGCCCAGGGCCAGATGGCTTCCCAAGGGAATTCTCTCAGACATTTCAAGAAGAAATAATACCTATTCTCCCGAAACTGTTCCAAAAACTAGAAATGGAAGGAAAACTTCCAAACTCATTTTATGAGGCCAGCATTACCTTGATCCCGAAACCAGACAAAGACCCCATCAAAAAGGAGAATTACAGACCAATATCCTTGATGAACATGATGCAAAAATTCTCACCAAAATACTAGCCAATAGGATCCAACAGTGCATTAAAAGGATTATTCACCATGACCAAGAGGGATTGATCCCTGGGCTGCAAGGCTGGTTGAACATCTGCAAATCAAACAACATGATACAATACATTAACAAAAGAATGAACAATAATCATATGATCCTCTCAATAGATGCAGAGAAAGCATTTGAAAAAGTACAGCATCCTTTCTTGATCAAAACTCTTCAGAGTATAGGGATAGAGAGTACATACCTCAATATCATAAAAGCCATCTATGAAAAACCTACAGCGAATATCATTCTCAATGGGGAAAAGCTGAGCTTTTCCCATAAGGTCAGGAACGTGGCAGGTATGTCCACTCTCACCACTGCTATTCAACATAGTATTAGAATTCCTAGCCACAGCAATCAGAAAACAAAAAGAAATCAACGGCATCCAAATCGGCAAAGAGGAAGTCAAACTCTCACTCTTTGCAGATGATATGATACTGTATGTGGAAAACCCAAAAGACTCCACCCAAAAACTGCTAGAACTCATACAGGAATTCAGTAAAGTAGCAGGCTATAAAATCAATGCACAGAAATCAGTGGCATTCCTATACACCAACAACAAGACAGAAGAGAGACAAATCAAGGAGTCGATCCCATTTACAACTGTACTCCAAACCCTAAGATACCTAGGAATTAATTTAACCAAAGAGGCAAAGGATCTGTACTCAGAACACTATAAAATACTCATGAAAGAATTTGAAGAAGACACAAAGAAATGGAAAAACTTTCCACGCTCATGGATTGGAAGAACAAACATTGTGAAGATGTCAGTGCTACCTAGAGCAATCTACACATTCAATGCAATCCCCATCAAAATACCATCCACCTTTTTCAAAGAAATGGAACAAATCATCCTAAAATTTGTATGGAACCTGAAGAGACCCCGAATACCCAGAGGAATATTGAAAAAGAAAAGCAAAGCTGGCGGCATCACAATTCCGGACTTCCAGCTCTATTACAAAGCTGTCATCATCAAGACAGTATGGTACTGGCACAAAAACAGACACATAGATCAATGGAACAGAATCGAGAGCCTAGAAATGGACCCTCAACTCTATGGTCAACTCATCTTTGACAAAGCAGGAAAGAATGTCCAATGGCAAAAAGACAGTCTCTTCAACAAATGGTGTTGGGAAAATTGGACAGCCACATGCAGAAGAATGAAACTGGACCATTTCCTTACACCACACACAAAAATAGACTCCAAATGGTTGAAAGACCTAAACGTGAGACAGGAGTCCATCCAAATCCTAAAGGAGAACACAGGCAGCAACCTCTTCGACCTCAGGCACAGCAACTTCTTCCTAGAAATGTCGCCAAAGGCAAGAGACGCAAGGGCAAAAATGAACTCTTGGGATTTCATCAAGATCAAAAGCTTTTGCACAGCAAAAGAACCAGTCCACAAAACCAAAAGACAACCGACAGAATGGGAGAAAATATTTGCAAATGACATCTCAGATAAAGGGCTAGTATCCAAAATCTATTAAGAACTTATCAAACTCAACACCCAAAGAAGAAAAAAATCCAATCAAGAAATGGGCAGAAGTCTTGAACAGACATTTTTCCAAAGAAGACATCCAGATGGCCAACAGACACATGAAAAAGTGCTCAACATCACTCGTCATCAGGGAAATCCAAATCAAAACCTCAATGAGATACCACCTCACACCAGTCAGAATGGCTAAAATTAACAAGTCAGGAAATGACAGATGTTGGCGGGGATGTGGAGAAAGGGGAACCCTCCTACACTGTTGGTGGGAATGCAAGCTGGTGCAGCCACTCTGGAAAACAGTATGGAGGTTCCTCAAAAAGTTGAAAATAGAGCTACCATCCGATCCAGCAATTGCACTACTGGGTATTTACCACAAAGATACAAATGTAGGGATCCGAAGGGGTACGTGCACCCCAATGTTTGTAGCAGCAATGTCCACAATAACCAAACTGTGGAAAGAGTCAAGATGTCCATTGACAGGTGAATGGATAAAGAAGTGGTATATATACACAATGGAATATTATGCAGCCATCAAAAGGAATGAGATCTTGCCATTTGCAACGACGTGGATGGAACTGGAGGGTGTTATGCTGAGTGAAATAAGTCAATCAGAGAAAGACATGTATCATATGACCTCACTGAGATGAGGAATTCTTAATCTCAGGAAACATACTGAGGGTTGCTGGAGTGGTGGGGGGTGGGAGGGATGGGGTGCCTGGGTGATGGACATTGGGGAGGGTATGTGCTATGGTGTGCACTGTGAATTGTACAAGACTGATGAATCACAGATCTGTACCTCTGAAACAAATAATGCAATATATGTTAAGAAAAAAAAAAGAAGAAGATAGCAGGAGTGGAAGATTGAAGGGGAGTAAGTCAGAGGGGGAGACGAACCATGAGAGACGATGGACTCTGAAAAACAAACTGAGGGTTCTAGAGGGGAGAGGGGTGGGGGGGATGGGTTAGCCTGATGATGGGTATTAAAGAGGGATATATTCTGCGTGGAGCACTGGGTGTTATGCACAAACAATGAAACATAGAACACTGCATCAAAAACTAATGATGTAATATATGGTGATTAACATAACAATAAAAAATTATTTTAAAAAATTAAAAAATAAAATCCCCTTTTAAAATTATACTTATGACATAAGAAAGGAAGTCCTCTCAATATAACTTATGTAAAAGATCACATTTGAATGGTATTGTGCAGAAAGAAAATTACAAATTGGGATTGGTGGCCCCAAATGGGTGTAAACAGTATGGAGAAAATTTAGTTTCTCCAAATGAGTTCTAGTTTCTTAACCTTAGACAAATTACCTCTCAAAATACTGAGACACCTTCCAAGTGAGATCCCGAACCCTTATTGGTAATATTTGAAAATGTGAAAAATCACAGGGAATCTAAGGCATAAAGAGACTAGATGGGTAAGCATCAGAGTAATTTTCATACAGTCTGAGCTGATGGAAATAAGAAATAGTCTCTCTGGGGATGAAGTGAGCATCCCAGCATTTGAAATATATGTATCAGGATTTGAATATAAGAGCTGCTTTAGCTTGCTGATCCTTAAAATAACTTATAATGTCCTTGAAGACTTTGAACAATCTATATCTCTGCTATTGCACAATTAGCTATTATACAGTAGGGAATTTATTGTTGTTGGTTGTTGCTGTTTGTAATATCATTTATAGGGTTTTCTGTATTTCAAATTATTGAGTCATCCTGTTTAGTGCCTGAATTGCTGCTTCCTCCTCCTCTTTAAACCTGTAAATATTAACTTCATTTATACAAATCTATCCTATGGAAGGTACACCTGGTGCGTCCATGACTGTTGGACATTCTTGCATTGAGTGACTTACTCTTTATCCCCCTCTTTACTGGTAGTTCAGTTTAGTGGAATTGACTCCTTTTCTGATGGTTTGAAATACTGTAAAATGGGCTACTTATGCTCATTCCTCTGGTGAAATATGTTACGAGGGAAATAACAGGATTTGATTTAAGAAAACACATCCTTGGGGTGCCAGTGTGGCTCAGTTGGTTAAGTATCCAACTCTTGATTCAGCTCATGTCATGATCTCAGGGTCATGAGATCGAGTCCCACATCAGGCTCCACACTCAGCAGGGAATCTGCTTGAGGAGACTCTCTCTCCCTCTCCCTCTGCCCCTCCCTGCCTCTAAAATAAATAAATAAATCTTTAAAAAAAAAAAAAGAGAACACATCCTAGTCTTTATTGCCCTTGCCAAGAAGTTGGGCTTTATGGCTGCTAGTGATAGTTTGGGTTTAGCTAATAAGTGTCATTAGAAATTGTTTATGCACAAAATTCTCCATCCCCATCCTCCATCCCTGCTGACTATTCTAATAATTGGTTAATTTTCCACCTCTAAAATGTCTTCCTTTCATATTTCTTTGTTGTGTTTATAATTTTTTTCTACCCATTATGGTCATTTGAATTGTTTTCTTTGCAAGTAAGGCATTTCCAAGTTGACCACCTAAAACTTGGCTCACTTTGCATATCTTTTTGTGACCTAGATTACATGTAGTGTGTCCTTCATAAGCTCTTATATTTAGAGGGCATTTTACATTTTATAAAATTCTTTCACATCTATTCCCACACCACTCAGACAAGAGGCCACATTTTAAGACATTAGGCTAAGTTTACAGACCCCATCCAGGGCTGCTTAGAGTGTAAGTAAGTGGTCCTCTAAAGAGCAACACTCCAACTTTGTTTGCAACAACTGTGGACTATTTATCATAAAGTCACTATAATCAAATATTTCTCCAGCTCCAGCTAGATTCAGGGCATTGCCAAGAAGTTTCTGAGAAAGTAGATTATCAGAGGAAATCCACTTCCTGAAGTCATGGGACTGTTGTTTAAGACAAACCCCTTTATGTGGGCAAACTGGTGAGATCAACAAAAATGCTTCTTTTATTTTTCTTCCATCTTTCAAACTGGGAAAACAACCAACCCTCTGTAAAGGGAAAGAAAAATCCAAGATTAGGGCAAAATAATCAGAAATCAGTAGTTTGTTCCAGGGAGCAGGATTTGGGTGGGGTGGGATACTGAGAGACCAGGCCTTTCCATTTTTTGTCCATACATTGTTTTCCCCCCAAGCATGAGATATTTTTATCAATATTTTCAGATATTCCCTTCTGAACCAAAGGGGGAAACCCTGCAACAATAAGAGAGAGAGAGAGCAAGGGATTTTAATTCCTTTCAGTCTGAATAAAGAGACTACAACTACCAAAAGGAGTTTGATATGAAGTAAACTCCTCAGTATGATGCTGCTATTTTTTTTACATAATGCATTCATATGCACCCTTCACCCAACTAATGAGCTGTCAACATGTTCGTATCTGACAAGGAAAATCCGGGCTTATAAAAAGGGTCTATTCTTCTTAGTTCATGTTGAGACCCAGGAATGAAATAAGATCTGAGCTCTGCCTCTGCAGTGTAGCACAAAGAATGTGAGATTATCCTAGAAAGACACTTACCTGCTATCTGTCTTTTCAGACAAGGGGGAATAATCAAATTGGAAAAAATGACTAAACATTTATAAGGACAACTAGATTTTACAAGCACCTAGATTCTCTAGGTACCTTCATGTCACTGTATGCTATGCACATAATGGCCCAGAGCACCAAAAGACTGGAAGTAAAACACACATTGATATTTGAGGAATCTTAAAGAACAAGTAATGTTAAATGTGTTGAGACAAGCAAATGCCGTTCTATTTTCAAATTTCTGTAGACCATACATATGTAAGTTTGATCTTGCCTCAAAAAAAAAAAAAAAAAAAAAAGATCCTTTGTGAACCCCTAGAGAAAGATAGAGCACAGGATCACTTAAACCAAGTCATGTCAAAGGGTTTAACTTTCTTTTTTTGCTAGATTAGTTGGTCAGTGAAATTCAGTAGAATATGAACCTGGATTTCAACAGGATAACTGAAAAGGACTCTCAACTTATGAGAAGAGTGCAGAAGCATGGACTGAATGGCAAATGCCAAGATATGCTCATTTCCAATGACAGCATCTCACTTCATACAATAGTAATAAACACTTGACCCCAAATTCAAGCTTAGATTCTGATAAGAGATGTACTAGAGGGGCAGTTAAGCAGACCACTTGGGGCAGATCCACTGGGTAGTATTTTTTGCAGATACTCAAAGCATGTAGAGGTTTCTAAGGAGGAAGCACTATGGTTAACTCAGACTTAAATTAAAGAGCCATATATCTGAAGTTGATATTAAACATGAACCTGAAGAACTCTCTCTTCCTTGCAATGGCAGTAAGGACATCAGTATTGCTGGGATGGGAATATGAATTTAGCAACAGGCATGCCAAGGCAGGAGCAGGGGACATCAATAAAGGGACCAAGAAACCACTTGAGGAGTGACAAAA
Organism: Callorhinus ursinus; assembly: GCF_003265705.2. NCBI lineage: Eukaryota > Metazoa > Chordata > Mammalia > Carnivora > Otariidae > Callorhinus > Callorhinus ursinus. Next base: position 53,590 of record NW_027397170.1, read on the forward strand.
GTGGCCCCTACAGGAGGACAGATGCACCCTCACCCCCACTTAGTCGTTCAAATCCCCGAAAATTTCCTAGTGGGGCTGAGATATCTAACTTAGAGAATAGTACTTAATTACATCATCAGGCAGACATTATCCAGGGGGAAAATGGACTATACTCAAAAGAGTAAGATGATTTCTCCATATACTGGGCTGGTTAGAAAATAACTAGATCTTTTTTTATTTTATTTTATTATGTTATATTAGTCACCATACAATACGTCATTAGTTTTTGATGTAGTGATCCACGATCCATTGTTTTCATATAACACCCAGTGCTCCATGCAGTATGTGCCCTCCTTAATACCCATCACCAGGCTAACCCATCCCCCCTCCGCCCTCCCCTCTAAAACCCTGTTTGTTTCTCAGAGTCCATAGTCTCTCATGGTTCATCTCTCCCTCCAATTCTCCCTCCTCCCGCATTTTTCCCTTCCTTCTCCTAATGTCCTCCCTGCTATTCCTTATGTTCCACAAATAAGTGAAACCATATGATAATCTCCTCCAGTCCCATCCACGTTGATGTAAAAGTTGGATATTCATCCTTTCTGATGGCTGAGTAATATTCCATTGTATATATGGACCACATCTTCTTTATCTATTCATCTGTTGAAGGGCATCTCGGCTCTTTCCACAGTTTGGCTATTGTGGACATTGCTGCTATGAACATTGGGGTGCATATGGCCCTTCTTTTCACTACATCTGTGTCTCTGGGGTAAATACCCAGGAGTGCAATTGCTGGGTCATAGGGTAGCTCTATTTTTAAATTTTTGAGGAACCTCCACACTGTTTTCCAAAGTGGCTGTACCAACTTGCATTCCCACCAACAGTGTAAGAGGGTTCCCCTTTCTCCACAACCTCTCCAACATTTGTTGTTTCTTCCCCTGTCCATTTTTGCCATTCTAACTGGTGTAAGGTGGTATCTCAAAGTGGTTTTGATTTGAATTTCCCTGATAGCTAATGATGATGAACATTTTTTCATGTGTCTGTTAGCCATTTGTATGTCTTCTTCAGAGAAGTGTCTTTTCATATCTTCTGCCCACTTTTTGACTTGATTATTTGTTTTTTGGGTATTAAGTTTGAGAAGTTCTTTATAGATCTTGGATACCAGCCCTTTATCTGTAGTGTCATTTGCAAATATCTTCTCCCATTCTGTGGGTTGCCTCTTTGTTTTGTTCCATGCTCATGGATTGGAAGAATAAACATTGTCAAAATGAAAATAACTAGATCTTGACTTAGGTTCTGATCATGCCCTTTTTAAAGGAATATTGAATAATTTAAAGGTGTCTTGAGGAGAGCAACTATCCTGGGGATGGAACTGGAATTCAAATCACATCATGAAGAATGGAGGTATCTATGGGGTACCCGGGTGGCTCAGTCAGTAAAGCGTCTGCCTTTAGCTCTGGTCATGATCTCAGGGTCCTGGGATTGAGCCCCACATCGGGCTCCCTGCTCAGTGGGGAGCTTTCTTCTCCCTCTCCCTCTGCCTGCTGCTCTCCCTGCTTGTGCTCTCTCTCTCTTGCAAATAAATAAATAAAATCTTAAAAAAAAAGAAGAAGAAAATAATGGTGGTATCCGGTTATAATTATCTCAGAGAAAAGATATTTGAGAGAAAGGAATGCCCCAGTGTATCTGAATATGGAAATATCTATCTGCAGAAGACATAGCTTCTGTTGGCCTTATGGAATCAAGGAACAAGAACAATCATGGGAACTATGAATATTAATTTAGGCAAAAATAAGTGAAAACTCACTCCTGGAGCTGCCCAGAGAAGCAGTGTTTCCTTGGGAAGTGGAGCATCCCATTCTCTGAAGATGGTCAAACACAGACTCAAATAAAAGTTAATAGGGATGTCACAGAATGATTGTGTAAATAAATGGATTGTGTAAATAAATAAATAAATAAATTGTGTAAATAAATGGAAGTGGAGTATCCCATTCTCTGAAGATGGTCAAACATAGACTCAAATAAAAGTTAATAGGGATGTTACAGAATGATTGTATAAATAAATGGAGTCATTTGTTATGCAGCAACTTGGCCAACTGATTGGCAAGATTACTTAAGCTATTAAGATTTGATGAAGTCCATGATCATTTAGGGGTCATTGCCCTGAATTTTGACCAAGGCACTTTTCAGAGTAGAAAACCTACTTCTCATAGTGGCTTTGCCACTAACAATGTCATTCTTCCTTTTCCTTCTTCAAAAACTTTAGTTGCTTTGAAGTTCACACCATCAGATTTACTGCCATTATCCTTTTGTATAATTTATCTCTTTTGTTTCACAAGTCTATAGATCTAGAAGGAGCGTACTTTGGAGCTATACTTAAGGGGTCACACCCAAGGAGATTCATCCACACTTGGGCCTAATTTCACTGATGAGATTCTGGACTTTGAGCTTATGGTGTAATAAGATGAGATGTGGGAGGATTTTAGTAGTGAGTAAGTATATTTATTATGTGGATCACTGACGGCTAAAAAGCAGAGTGTTGTAGGCATCCTTTAAGATGACTACCAATTATCCCACCTTCTGGTATTCATGTCTTTGTGCAATGCCTTTCACTTGAGTGTGGGCCGGATTTACTGACTTGCCTCTAGTGAAGAGAGTACAATGAATGTGGTGGGATGTCATTTCCAAGATTAGACTGTAAAGGAACTGTGACTTGCATATCAGGTGCACATTCTCTCCCTCTTGGAACCCTTGTTCTGGGAGAATCCAGCTGCTAGGCCATGAGGACTATCAGCCAATGTATGGAGAAGCCCATGTGGCAAGGAAATGATATATCTGGCCAACAGCTGGTGAGAACGTATAGCCTGCCAAAGCCATGTGAGTGAGCTTGGAAGTGAATCTTTCCCTAACCAAGTCATGAAATGACTGAAGCCCCAGCCAACATCTCAACAACTACCTCATAAAAGAACCTGAACGAGACGTACCTAGCTAAGCCACACCTAGATTTCTAAACCACAGAAACAGTGGGATAATAATTGTTGTTCTCGGCCACTAACTTTTGGAGTCATTTGTTATGCAGCAATAACTACTATAATAAAACAGATCGTGTATCAAAATGAAATAAAACACATTTATTTTTAATAATAAATTATATTAATTATTGATATAAATTTTAATTCTTGATTTTAAAAATGTCATTCTTAAAAGCAATAGCGAAGGAAAAAAGAAAATTGGGTAATTTTACATTGTATACGTAAATTCTTAACTTTCCAACCCCCACTGCTAATATTAAATGCTTTGTAAATATTAGTCATTGTTTATATTTTTATATAAATAGTACCTGGGAGGGTACACAAGGTTGTATCTGAGAAGTGAAGAAGGTAAATGTTTCAGAGCTGGAGATGTGTACAAAAGGGACTTCAACTTTATCAATAATGTTTTACTTCAATTATGTTCTCTAAAGATCCAAAGTTGATATAAGAAAATGCCCATTCTGAGTGGTGGGTGTTTGTAATATTTTTCTCAAAACTTCCCTGTATTTTGCTCCCCCATTTGGGACCTAAGTGTAAATAAAGATTTATTTGTAAGCATGTTCAGGCTTGGCAGAACATTGTTTATAATAGGAGGTTCAGATGCTTTATGGACAAGTCCTAGCAAACCTGAAAGGAGCCAATAATGCTCTGTTATTTAAACTGTTGCCAAGTATGGAAGAGGTGCATGGTTTCCCAGTACACCTTTTACACTTGCCATGTTTAAAATGTTCAGTTTGCATGTTGGCAGGTAGCCAGCACAACAGAGAAATCCACAATTGGAAATGTAAAAAAAAATATATATATGTACATAGAGATGGGTTTTTACTATTGCAAAATGAAATTTGAAATTCCAGCTATGTCAAGAATTTTGGTATTAGTAAGCAAATTATTTGAGGAAATATAATTCCTTAAATTTATAATGTAAGAAAGTGTTGACAGTTCTGTCCAGGACTGAGGTAAGAGGCATCACACTTTCCAGAGCCTCATTCTTCCTCTGACATGACTGAAATCTCCATGGAAGATGTGGAGAGAGAATTTAAATGGGGTGTCCATCAAAATGTCATTTCTAGAAGACATTCCATCTATGGTAATTCTTTTGCAATATCAAGGTCCCTCTCTTCTTCCTGTTTTTAATTTTCTTTTCAGACTTCAGTTGCAAATAATTGAGTTAATTATATTCCTTATGGCATACCACTTTTTGTCCTTGCAAGATCTCTGTCCTATATTTTTCTTTATGTACTTATATACCAACTAATTTAATTCCTGTTCTCTTTATGCCCCATTATCTTCCTATAGGCAACTATTTTATTTTCTTTAAAGTGTATTCTCCAGCAAACAGCCTTTAGACTTCATCTTCACTGTCAGCTCTCCTTGATATCTAACCTGGGGGCCCACACTACAGATTTGGACATATCAGCCTCCAAAATCACACAAGAAAATTCCTTTTATTACATCTCTTTATATATCTCCTATTGGTCTCTCTGGAGAACCAGACCAAAACAATACCTCATGGAAAGAATCACCTCTTGCTGTCTACCCACTCTCCTAGTGATGGACACAGATTTCCTTTAAAATCTATATTATCACAGAAACATGAGCATCCTCAAATGTGTCCCCTTATGGACCCATGTAAGAATGTTCTGAGTTTCAAGGAAACAAACTGAAGGTTGCTGGAGTGGTGGGGGGTGGGAGGGATGGGGTGGCTGGGTGATAGACATTGGGGAGGGTATGTGCTATGGTGAGCGCTGTGAATTGTGCAAGACTGTTGAATCACAGATCTGTTCTTCTGAAACAAATAATGCAACATATGTTAAGAAAAAAGAAAAAGAAGAAGATAGCAGGAGGGGAAGAATGAAGGGGAGTAAGTCAGAGGGGGAGACGACCCATGAGAGACGATGGACTCTGAAAAACAAACTGAGGTTTCTAGAGGGGAGGGGGGTGGGGGATGGGTTAGCCTGGTGATGGGTATTAAAGAGGGCACATTCGGCATGGAGCACTGGGTGTTATGCACAAACAATGAATCATGGAACACTACATCAAAAACTAATGATGTAATATATGGTGATTAACATAACAATAAAAAAATTTTTAAAAAACGGGAAAAAAAAGAATGTTCTGAGTTTCAGACCTAAATCATTTCACAGACCCAGAGCCTTTGATTAAAGGGGAGGCCAGATCCCCTTGAGGAAGGATTCTGTATAATTGCTACAAATACACTCTGCAAACTTCCCTCTAATCTTCCCCCAAAAGAAAACCAGTCCAACCATCTCCTAAATGTTTACATTTGATAATTACATAGTAGGAACATTCAGTCAGATGTTTCCTTAGATTAGTTATTTTTAAAACTGCCTCTTAAAATGTCAAAAACATAAGCAAACAAACAACAGACAAAAATTTCTAATTTTACATTTTATTTAAATGGTCCATTAAGTGAACTGATCATTAAAACCACTGTTAAGGGGCACCTAGGTGATGCAGTCAGTTGGGTGTCCAACTCATGATTTCGGCTCAGATTGTGATCTCAGGGTTGTGGGATCCGGCTCTGCACTCAGTGCAGAGTCTGCTTAGGACTCCTTCTCCCTCGGCCCCTGCCTGCTAGCTCTCTCTCTCTCTCTCTGGAATAAATAAATCTTAAAAAAAAAAAAAACTGTTACGTTAATCAACCCTTAGCTATTCTCAATGGCCAAAAACTTTAGTTTATTTTAGTCTGAGGCTTCCCTAGACCATTTCTGTCTTTGGCTTCCCAAGTCTGTTCACTGTGGGGAAATGGAGCCCACTCAACTCAAAAGATATTTTGGTGATATAAAGATGGGAAGCCAAGGGATTGTTTCTCATTTCTCCCTTCCAATTTGAGCATCTATAATTGCGGACACCAACCACCCTTGCAGACCAAGGCAGACCCACTAACTTAGAGGGCCCAAGGTCATCATGTTCAAATGTGATCTGAAAGAAATCTATGTAAGGGTGTATGGAAAGGAATGAAAGCATTCTGAGAGTTTTGTTCATTATGCTTAACCACTCACATTTTTATTAGCAGTTGGCATCAAAGGAGTCTTTTTAAAGACTGGGCAACATCAAAAGAAAGAAAAACTGGAGAGAAGGCTTTGCTGAGGTGAAATTAATTGACAACATGAGGAAATGCAAGGTGTAGTGTGGACCATGCTTGCAGAAAGGTTCTCCTTGATGAAGAAAGATCTCTTAGTGGCTGGACTAATCCCCTCATCAGCACCCGGAGAGATCATGGGGCTGGACTCAGAATGAAGTTAGCGCACAGATAGCATTTGCACTCAGCCAGAAGAGGGCCCCACAGGGTGGCAATGCATTTGCGGATAGTGGCAGACCTCAGAGGAGGTGTGAAGGGTGCTGCATCAGTGAAGCGTTTCCTTACAGAAGCTGGACTTGTGACTGGGTTGTCAGGAAGTTGGCGAGCAGATACTGGTTTTGCAGAGACTTGGGGCAGTTGGTCGAAAGCAATTGCAGCCACTGCTGGATGATTTGCCTAAACCTGTCACACAGCAAGCTGGTTGGCAGGAAGGGGATTCGCAGCCACCTTGGTTGCAGGAAGTGGATCCATCACAAGTTGGTTGGCCAGAAAGCACGGTGCCACAGGAAACTCGTTTGCAAGGGTTCTTTACAAAACATGGGAGCTGGCAGTTAGCCACTGGCTGGCAGATGAAGGATATGGAAGGTGCTGGTTGGCAGTGAAGTGGCTGGCAAGGGGAGGACACACAGCATGTAGGATTGCAAGAACTGAACACAGAAGTTGATGGCTGGCAGGGAACAGGCACGCAGGGAACCAATTGGCAAGTCTTGAAAATGTAGCAGATGGGTTGGTAATAAGTTGATTTGCAGAGCTGATCTTCACCGTTAATGGGCTGACATGAACCTGGTTGGCAGCAAGTTGGCTGGCATGGACTAGCTGCACAGATGGTTGGTGGGCAAGAATTTTTGATACAGGAAGTTACCTCAGAGCAGGATGGCTGGCAGGACCTAATGTCACAGCAGACCGATTGGCCACAAGCTGCCTGACATGATCCGGACACAAAGACAGGTTCTTGGCAGGAGCTTTGCTGGTCGAGGCTGGATTCACAGCAATTTGCCTCACAACTGGTAGATTCCGAGCAGGAGGGTTGGCATGAGCTAACCAGACAAGGAGACTGACCAGTGCCAGATTCATAGCATGCTGTGCAGGAACAAATGGGTTGGCAGACAAAACCAACGCAGGAAGTTGCTGGAAGGCAGGTAGGTTGGCAAGAAGCAGGTTCACAGCCAGTTGGGGCACTGTTGGATGGCTGACGGTTTTCTTGGCATGTGACCAGTTGCCACGTTCTGCTCCGGCAGGAACTAGGCAAACAGATACCATTTCGGAAGCCACCACCATTTGAACACATGAAAGTGGGCACAGCTGGAATGGCCATGGTGTTTCTGGGACAACAGCTGTCCCCCGTGGCACTGATGTTAACCTTGCTAGGAAGTTGCAAACTCAGTATACCTGAGTGTGAAAGACATCTACTATATGGGGGCTTTTATAGTCCTTCACTAGGGGTGTTGGTACAACTTAGAGCATCTTTCCTTGTTATTGTTTCTACTCACTTGCCTACAAACATCTGATTAGCAGGCTTCAGGAGCCTGGATAGATATTGTCCCCACTTTAAAAACTTGTCTGTTGAGTTGAGAGTTTTCTTTGCTGAGTTTGGATTCCTTGATGCTGGTCCTGCTCTGGGATGAGCTGTCTCTTTTACAGGTTGTTCTCCAGCCTCCGTGAAGCAGGGCTTTCCCTGAACTAACCTCTCATCAGGAGGCCTCATCCCAGCCAAAGCAACCTGCTCTTCCTCCAGGAATGCCGTTCTGCACCATTTAGACAATCAGGAAATGAAGCCTTGACCTAGTTGAAAGAGGGTGATGTCTGAGATGGCAAACAGAAAATCAGGCTGTGCATCCCAAAGGCACTTCAATGTCTCCACTTCTTTCTAGAAACTTCCCATTTGGTTTTCCTGAAACTCAGTTTTATTAGTACCACTAATAATAGCAGTAGCAGTAGTAGGAATGGCTTCCATTCCATTTATAGCATACTTACTATATACCAAGTCCTTGACTGTATTTTTCATTGAATCTTGCGATGACCCTAGGTAGTAAGTGTAATACTCGCTACTATAGCAAAACTAACTCAGAAGGTTTAAATCCTGAATTCCCAAAATTATGCAAGTAATAAAAGGTTGAAATAAGATCCAAACCTAGTTTGGGCTGACCCCAAAACCTCTGGTCTTAATTATCTGTTAGACCTCCTGACTTTGGAGTGGAAGAGAAAGACTATAATATAGTGATTGAAGACTGACATTTGTATAGCAGTGCACTGACTCATGGGCAGGTGACCCAGGCCCCATGCTGGGGACCATTCATCCACTCCAGTGACTAGATTAAACTGGTATGAGTACTTACCTCTACTTATCCATACACCCAAAGACAATCTTTTAATTTGGAAATTTTAATAACTGTAAAATATTTTGCCAAGAATTAAATCATATTATGGAGTTCACAACATATAAATTCTATAAATATAAAACTACAACAACCAAAAGTGATATAAGGACATCACTGCAAAGTAATTTTAGTGTTAAATCACCCTCTTCCAAGAGGGACTTAGGAGGCATTGGTTGTCCTAATTCTTCCCCTCTTTCTGTGGACTCATCCTGGCTCTGTATCATCAGACAACTTCAGCATCCCACACTGGTCCATGTCTGACCTGGTTTACACCAGAGATTCACAACAGAATAGAAAGATCATGGTCTTGGGATCCCAACAGGGCTAGTGTCATTTTCTGGCTCTGCTACTAACTCACTCTGTGGGACATGTTAGCTCATTACCCGAGTATTCAAAGTACTAAGAGTTTATCTATTCACCACATGCTATTGCTCAGGTTATTTTTATTTTTTTTAGCTGCCTCACAATTACTGAAAATGCTGGAAATTCTGGAAGGTACTTTTCAAAGTACCAGCTAAAGAATACCTTCTCCTTGGCACCCTCCTCCTCACCCTCATTTTAAAAGGAAGAGAAATTTTTCTGATCTGAATGATGCCTGGGAAATCCTCAGCCTTGTCATTAAAATACCTTTTTTCTACCATTGCTTTTTGTGTTACAGCACCAATCACTCCTTTTGCCATCCAACTCATCACTAATCATTTTGGCACCTTGCAAACTGCAGGGATCACTGCACTCTGTTTTATTCCTGTCTACATCCCAAAGCTCTCATCTTTCAGAAGAAATACTTTTGGTCTTACCAAGTAGGTCAGTCATGATGGAAACATGAATATATTTGAGAAACCATGTCAACTTCAACCGGAAAAAGGTGTCAATGTCCTATACTCATACATACCACTTTTATTGTTTTTTTAAAGATTTTTTTTATTTATTTATTCATGAGAGACAGAGAGAGAGAGAGAGAGAGAAGCAGAGGGAGAAGCAGGCTCCCCGCTGAGCAGGGAGCCCGATGCGGGACTCGATCCCAGGACCCTGGGATCATGACCTGAGCCGAAGGCAGACGCTTAACCATCTGAGCCACCCAGGTGCCCACCACTTTTATTGTTTTTAAAACGATCAATTTTTACACCCATTTTTCTCCGATTCTGTTCTTGCCTTTCTTCCTCCTAAAGAAACTTCTCAGGTTGTTGGTAAAGGGTACAAACTCTCAGCTATAAGATGAGTATGGTCTGAGGATCTGATATATAACATAGTCACTCTAGTTAATAACACTGTATTGCCTAACTGAAATTTGCTAAGAGAACTTAAATGTTCTCACACTCCTTCCTCCCAAAAATATGAGGCTATGGATGTGTTAATTAACTAGATGGGAAGAATCTTTTCATGATACATATGTATATCAAATCATCACAGTGTGCACTTCAAATATCTTACAATTTTGTCAATTATACCTCAACAAAGATGAAAAAAAAGTCTCAATAGGGACATCTTTCATTTTGCTGTGGTTCAAGGCCCTAAAGATATCTGGTATACCACCAAGGGCTGTTGTGATCACATCAAGAAACATGATGATGCATAAAAAAACACAAACTTTGGACAGAACTGTATGTTCTGTATGTTACATGTATTTACATGGTGTGTTACTTTTGTGTGTTTCTTACTCCCTGTGGCTATCCTGAATTCCGTGTTTAGCATTCCCTTGTGAATATATATAAGGTATATATTTGTGTGTATGTATGTGCATATGTACACATGTATGTATACTCATACATACATGTATGCATGTGTGGGGGTGTTGTTTTTGAGCTTTAAACATATATGTGGTCTTGAGGCTTTTTTGTATCAGCTCTACTCTGGTCAGGTTTCACCCCTGTTTTGCATATGGCCATTGTCCAGTTGTGGGGTTTTGGGGGGGTTGTTTTTTTTTTTAGATTTTATTTATTTATTTGTCAGAGGAAGAGAGAGCACAAGCAGGGGGAGCGGCAGGCAGTGGGAGAAACTGGTTCCCTGCTGGAGCCCAACATGGGACTAGATCCCAGGACCCTGGGATTATAACCTGAGCCAAAGTCAGATGCTTAACTGACTGAGACACCCAGGTGTCCCTGTCCAGTTGTTTTCACTGCAGCATAGTATTTATTTTGTGAATATACCACAATTTTCTTGTCTCTGTTTATGGGCCCTTGGATTCTTTGTCACTCATATTCATCTTATAAAATAGAGGGAAAGAAATCTTACCTCAAAGAATTGCTATGACTTACATGAATCACTGGGACTGTGCTTGGGACAGAGATTTAAAACCCTGGCCAACTCCTCTTGACTCTGTAAGGAGATGGAGATAAATCTCAATGGCCTGATGAGACAGTAACCCTGACACCAATGTGCTGGTTAATTTCCACATTTGAGTTCCTCCCTCTGCCATTGTATAACCCAGTGGTTCTCAAACAGGGGTGATTTTTGCCCCTTATCCCCAGGGTTGTTTGCTACTGTCTGGAGACATTGTTGATCATCACAGTCAGGGGATGCTCCTAGCATTTAATTGGTAAAGTCCAGGGATTCTGCTTAATATCCTACAGTGTGAAGGATGGTCCTCACAACAAAGAATTATTCAGCCCAAATGTCAATAACACTAGAGTTGAGAAGCCCTGGTCCTCCCCCTCTTGTTCTTAGGATAGCCCAAGCTGCACCTTGAGGACTAGGGATAGCCCTTTATGCCATGCACTAAGTGACTACTTTGAAGAGACTCTGTCCTTAGGATTGCAAGGGAGTATGTATGGAGTTTACACAAGGTGTGTGACTTGAAGAGACTAGGAGAACATAAAGTGCAAGGCTGTTTGCAGGGGCTGGGTATGTAGAAAGTCTGAGAGCAAGTTGGTTAGCAGATGGCAGATGCAGAAGAACCTAGGTGGCAGCAGAGAGGTTGACAGGAGGTAGATGAGCAGGAAATGGGCTCACAGCACAAGAAATCCAGGTTATCTTCCTTATTGTAAGTGTGACCTCCCACTTGTTTTTATCCCACTGTGAACCCCAAAGCCATTGGCTTGCTCCCCAGTCTCCCTATATCCAAGTCCGTGCTCCTTCATTCGGTTCTCCACACCAAGGCCAGAGGGACATTCCAAAACCCAGTGCTCTTCATGTCACTGACCTGCATATGGCCCCTCGATGCCTTCATATCAGCCTTGCACCAAACTAAAATGTCCCTGTCTAACTTACAAGGCCTGACAAGGGCAGGTCACTGTCTACTTAGCTGACCTCAGAGCTCACCTGCCTCTAAGCACACCTCTGCCCAAGCCTCACTAATGAATGGTGTGCTCACAAGCCCCATTCACTTGTATGTTTCCTCTGCCTGGAAAATGCTTCCTTTCTGGTTTTGGACTGGTTAATTCTTATTTGTGCTGAAAGACTCAGCTTCAGTATCACATTCCCCAAGAAGTCTTCCTTATTTCTCCCCATGCCCTGTTGAGTTCAAACTGCCCTATGCTTGCCTCTCACCCAGTACTTAGCACAATGCAATGAAGTGTCTCTGCCTATCTGTCTCCCCCACCCCCATCCTGATAGTGAGCTCCCTGAGAACAAGGACTGAAATGTTAGTTTTCTCATTCCTACAGCCTAACACAGTCCCTGGCTAATAGCTGTCTAATAAAGCTTGTTGGATAGATGAATGGATAAAGCTGCTCTTGAAGACAAACCAAGTTAGCTGATGAGAATATGACATTAACAGAGCAATAAGAACAGCATGTCACTTCAACTTAGCCACTTTATTGGACAGTTAAACATCTTTTTCTCATGGAAGAAGTCCCCAAGGAACATGAGTACACCCAGAAAGGGAGCACATGCATGAGGACAGAAAAAACTTAATGCTGGGAAAGGGACTCAAGATGATGTGGTGAAGTAGCTCTTTTCAACTTGATGGCAGCAGCAGGCAGGAACCCAGAATGACCCCCTCTAGATGCCCAGGGCACCTTCATTTGGACCATTAGGAGACTGACATTTCTGGTGAGTTCTTTGAAGTGTAAGAAGATGGCAAGTGATGGTGCAGAAAGATTCTAACTAAGTCATTGTGAGCTTTGGGGAGGGTAGTTAAGGTTTCTCTCTAGCTGGAGGTTTGCTTTGCAGGAATCAGTGGGCTGAGGCCAAATCAGTGGTCAGCAGGCTTGGTGGCAGTAGGCGGGCTGGCTGCGGCTTCACGGGTGGTTGGGCTGGTGGGTTTGGCTTCACTGGGCTGGCAGGGACTGGCATTTGAGACCTCGGCCTTGCAGGACGTTGAGTCAGTGCAATCTGGTTGGCTAGAAGTAGATCTTTTGCAATCCCGTTTATAGGAGTCAGCACAAGGCAGACGGGAGCAGATCGGACGGTAAGAGAGCGAAGTGACACAGGCCGGGCGGCGCAGGATGGAATAGCATGGGCGGTAGCAGGCAGGGCGATAGGAGATGGATGTCATATATGGCTGCCTGTAAGTGATGGGTCCAGAGCAGATTGGACGACAGATTGGGCGGTAAGAAACCGAAGGGGTGCAAGGCTGTTTGCAGGAGCTGGGTATGTAGAAAGTCCGAGAGCAAGTTGGTTGGCAGATGGCAGATGCAGAAGACCCCGGGCGGCAGCAGAGTGGTTGGCAGGAGGTAGATGGGCAGGAAACGGGATCACGGCAGATGGACCGGCAGCGCTTGACTATGTAGCAGGTAGGTTGACATGGACTGCGCACACAGATACTTGCTGAACAGGGACTGGGCTCAGAGCACATGGGTTGGCAGATGCTGGAGATGCAACAAGAGGGCTCTTGACAAGTGCTGGAGACACAAGGTGGCTCACAAGGGCTTGGAACACAGCAGACAGGTCGAAGACAGACAGGCTCACAGACCAGAGCCACACAGGGAGCTGACTGGCAGTTGCTGGGCTCTGAGCAAGATGGCTCACAAGGACTGGGGTCAGAGCCGACAGGCTGGCAGCTATTAGCCACAGAGCAGACAGATGGACAGCAGCTAGGTGTGGGGCAGACCGGCTGACAGCAAGTAGGCTCACAGACCACTGGTTGGCAGGAACTAGGCACAGTGCAGACAGCTGAACAGCAGCTGGGCTCACAGATGACTGGCTGGCAGCAGCTGGGTTTGCACATGATGGACTGGCAGGGAGTGGGTACACAGAGAACTGGCTGGCAGGAAGGGGCCTCACAGCACACAGGTTGGACACAGCTGCTCACAGAACAGGAGGGCTCACAGATGGTGGCTTCACAG
>NW_027397170.1:67313-134600 GCF_003265705.2 Callorhinus ursinus
TCACAGATGGTGGCTTCACAGCACACAGGTTGGGCACAGCTGCTCACGGCACAGGAGGGCTGACAGCACTGTGGGCCACAGCTAGATGATCTACAGGTACCTTCGCAAGTCACCAGCTGCCATGTCTGGCTCTGACAGGAACTAGGCAAGCAGACAGGCCCTCCACAGCTTACCTCAGTGGAGCAGAGAGAGATGCCTGGCACAGACGGGCATTTCCTAGAACAGCAGTTTCCAGACATGGTGGAGGTGCCTCTGCTCCCTTGTGAGTGCTGAGAGGGGTGCTGCCTGACTGGGGCAGCTCTCTGGGGCCCTCAATTTTATACCCCCTCACCGACATGTGCTGTTTGGAGCCCCTGCATCTTTTCCTCATTGCTGTTTGAGCCAGTTTTCAGAGGAACATCTTATTATGCCAAGGTTTGTTGATCTGGAAGTTGTTTATCCACCCATAAAGAAGTTGTTTGTTTATTGACTTGCTAAATTTGGAATCCTTGGAGCAACAGGTCATCTTGGAATAAGCATCATTGCCTTCAAACTGAATGACCTGTGTTTCTGAGCGTCATGGGCAGGGGAAGAAGAAAGGAACTTATAATTTATCCATCTTCTAGTCCTCTGTACCAGGTCCTCTGGGGGACACAGGTGTGCCTACATGAATAGGACCCACTCACCCATCCCCACAGATCTCAGTCTCTGGTGGGCAGACATACATTCAGATAAACTCATTGCAATGCTATGGTAAAGTCAACAATAGACATATAAGGATTAGTAGAGGGGAGCTGTGGTGAGCTCTGTGGGAGAGGGGCTATCTGGGCTGGATTTTAAATGACTGCACTTTACAGCAATGGTCCTATTTAAAACCATCAGCAATCCCCTGAGATAGGAATTCATCTCTCCCCGTTATAGGTAAAGAAGAAGAAAGAAAAGGTTGGAATCAGAAAGTTTAAGTCACTTGCTAAAGATCCTACCCAGCTTTCCCCCTAATCTAGGGCTGCCCTCCTTCCTTCTCACCATTCTGTCTAGTCTGACCTTTCTTAAGAGACTTTATCAAACCCACATGTCATAGGCTTAGCCCACTGTGTTGTCCTCCATCCTGTTCAATGAACAGCCCCGCCCCAGACCACTGGCTCTACCTGTCCCTAGAAAGCACTTGACCTAGCCTCTCTGCTTCTCCTCCCTGTGTTCCTTCCACCCACTCACACCTCAAGCATTCAGTGGCCCTCAAGAATCCCTCTTGATTTTGGTGATTTTAATAGCTCCTAAAAGAAAGACACCTCAAAGACCCAAAGGATAAAGAGGGAAGACAAGAGATCTTTTGCAAAGACATTGTGAACAAAAGCAAAGAACACAAATGCTTTCTCAAAGCATGTCAATGCTACTATTTGAGACAGACATGGGATGAGAAATGTACCCTAGGTTTCTAAACACCAAGGCCTGACATCCTTGCTCAGTAAAGGCCTGCCTCCACTATGTGCTTTCAACATCAATGCAAATGCAAGCTCTCCTTTAGACAAGCTGAACCATTGTGCCATCCATTCATCATCTCTCTCTTCATTCATTAATTTATGCATTCCCTCAATTTCTCTTCATTCATCCATTCAATTCAGCCATCACTGGGTTCTATGTAAGGGATACAAAAAGAATTAGCTGCAATTCCTGTCTCAAGGAGTCCAAGTTTAGGAGAGAAATAGATACATCCATAAGCAATTATGGTACAGTCCACATACAAGTGCTATGACAGATGGACGCCCGAGCTCCTATGGAGGCACCCAGGAGAAACACCAACATGGTTTTTAGGAAATTAGGGAAGCCTTCTCAGAAGCATGATACATTTAGGGAGCAGTAAATGGTTCCATATCCAGGATGAAAGGTACACGGGGACAGGAAGGAACAGCAATGGGACTAGAAGGGTACTCAATCATGAAAAGGCCTTGTGGACCATGATAAGTAGTTAGATTTTACACTGACACCTGGGTGCTTGACCATGTTTGCCTTTTGGAAAGACCTCTCTGGCTGTGGTGAAGGTATAGGAGAAGGAGGGCAAGTCTGGAGCCAGGGAGACCATTAGGAGTCTGGGGCAATTACTCAAAATCTTCATAGTGACAACCTGAACTGGGCAGTGCCTTGGGCCTGGAGCAATATGAGAGGTTGTAAGAATCAATAGAGCTGGTGGTTGAAAGTGGAAGATTAGGAACAAGAAGTGTCATCCTTGAGGTGTAGCTCTCAGACAGTTGGAAAAGAAGACTTTTGGACAATTTTGCAGAGGGCAAAGCAGAGAAGGAGCCCCCAAAATCCTGATCCCCACCTTTCAAGGTCCTCTCCATGCACTTTCTCTTCCACAGCTAAGCCAGGAATGAAATTCACATGGAGATGGCCTTCCTCCCACAAGTCCCTTATAAACTCTCTCAGCTGAGAAATTCAACATGGCATCATCTGTTATGCTGGAATGTCATCTCAAAGAATCCTTCCCTGCTATGTAGAATAAGCAGATCTTTTAACAATCAAGCCTATTTCTACTTTATTCTTATAGCTCTCGTCTCCCTTAACATTATATAAGCACCATGAGGGCAAGGATTTTGTGTATTCACTCATATATACCCAGCACCCAGAGCAATATTTGATACATAGGCAGTTCACAATTAATATTTATTGATGAATGAATGAGGACCTCTGTGGACAACTAAGAAGGGCATCTCTTTGTCAGTAATTCAAAGAAATCACTACACTGCTCTCACCCATCAGGAGACCATGACCATGAGCAATGCAAGTATCAGCTACTCTGAATCACAGCTACTTGATGCAGACCTGTTGTTCTCTTGGCAATTTTGTCCCATTGGCATGCTCTGGCTGTGGTTTTGTCCTGGGAATTAAAGAGCTAGTTCTCAAGAGGCCAATTCCAACAAGAGCAAAAATGACCTAAATAGTAGAGTCTGAAACTGAACCAGGGCAGATTCAAATTTTGAATTCTCTCCCAAGTAAGACACTACTAATACTGCTGGGCTTTTAAATGAAACCAAGAAATGAAAACACAATGAGCTACCACTGTGCAGCTGCTAGGAAAGCTAAAAATAAAAAGACTGACAATATCAAGTGTTAGCAAGGACACAAAGCAACTGGAACTTTCAGACATTGTTGGTGGGAATACAAAATGGTATGGCAAGACAGTTGCAAAACAGTTGGGTAGTTTTTTATAAAGTGAACATTCCCATACTATTTATCCAGCAATCCAATACCTAGGTATTTATCCAAAATAAATGAAAACATATGTCCACACAGAAACTTATACATAAATGCTCATAGCAACTTTCTTCATAATAGCCAAAAACTGGAGACAACCCAAATTCCCAACAGTAGATGAATATTTTTTCATGCACTTTATTCATACAATGTAATATTATTTAACAAAAAAGAATGAACTATTGATACCTGAAACAAGGATGAATATAAATGATGTTATTCTAAGTGGAGAAGAGTTCACACTGCATGATTTCATTTACAGGAGATTCTAGAAATGGCAAAATGTATAGTGACATAAAAACTGATGGTTGCCTGAGGCTGGGATCAGGGGTGGGGAGGATTGCCTGCAAATGGGGCACTAGAGAATTTGAGGGATGATGGCAAGTTCTGTATCTTGAATGCTGTGGTGGTGATTTAAGTATATACAATTGTCAAATCTCATCAAACTGTACATTACAACTGTATGTACTTTATTATATATAAAGTATACCTTAATGAAGTTGGTTTATAAAAAACAAATTTTCACTTTGCATAATCCCCTCCAGTTCCATCCATGTCGATGCAAATAGTGGGTATCCATCTTTTCTGATGGCTGAGTAATATTCCATTGTATATATGAACCACATCTTCTTTATTCATTTGTCTGTTGAAGGGCATCTCGGCTCCTTGCACAGTTTGGCTATTGTGGACGTTGCTGCTATGAACATTGGGGTGCATGTGCCCCTTCTTTTCACTACGTCTGTATCTTTGGGGTATAGCATGGAGGACCACAGGGGAAGGAAAGGAAAACTGAATGGGAAGAAATCAGAGAGGGAGACAAACCATGAGAGACTCTGAACTCCGGGAACCAAACTGAGGGTTACAGAGGGAGGGGTGTGAGAGGATAGGGTAACAGGGTGATGGGTATTAAGGAGGGCACGTGTGGTGATGAGCACTGGGTGTTATATGCAACTAATGAATCATTGAACACTACATCAAAAATTAATGATGTACTATATGCTGGCTAATTGAACATAATAAAAAATAAAAATAAATTTTAAAGAACAATTTTTTTAAAGGCAAAAACATAAAAATAGTGTAATCCCGGTTTTATTTGTAAATGTGCTTAGAAAGGAGTCTGGAAACATCTCTGTCAGTAATAAATGCTGAAGTTGAAGTTGAGAAATCAGGTGGCTATTATTCCTTCTTCATTTTTTTCTGTATTTTTTCATATTTTCAGAGATCATTGCCATGTTTATAATCAAAACATATATTTTTGCTTGTTTGTTGACTGAAACATTGCTTTGCAGGAATAAAAAATAACTATTGTTCTCCTAAGGCAAGAGCAAAATAAATTTTATTCCACATGTAGCTTAAGATCATGTTCAGCAAAGAGTTGAATCAACTATCTTCTGAATTTTGGCCTTCCAGCTGGACTCACACACACCTGGCTGAGGCCCCACCTAGCAGATGGACATTCTCCCCTCTCATCCCTGGGACTCAAGCAGAAGAAATACAGCTGGTTTCAGGACAAGAAAACCTGACCCAGAAGAGGGAGACTTTGTCAAAGCATTTGGCTAGAAGAAAGAACTGGAATTCCCAGAACATCCATAGGCACTGTGTTCACAAAGTTCTGCCACATGAATCTCTTCTGTTCCAAATCAAGCTTGTTTTACCAAAGCCTCTTCCTGACTTTGCCAGAAAGTTCTGACCAAACCTGGAGTCCTCCTGCAGAACCATTCTAGGGGAACTATACTGCTGAAGGAAACCGTACCCCATGCTCAAGATTAAACCTTGGCCAGCCTCAGCATTTACCATTTACTGCATTTTAAAAATGCAGGTCCCAAGGCCGCCACCCTGGAGCTAATGGATAAGATCTCTAATGGTGAAGCCTACGAATCCGTGTTTTTAAAACCTCCCCAAGTGAATCTCATGCAGCACATGGAAGCTTTAGTCTACATCTGGGGTTCTCATTCAAAACACAGATTGCCAGGCCACACCCCTGTGGATTCTAACTCTGCCTGTGTCGGGGAGGGCTCCAGAATCTCCATTTTAACTAGCCCCCAGACATTTCTGATGCAAGGGGATTCTGGTCCACAAACCACATTTCAAAAACCCAGTTGTGGACGCCAGAGTAAATTTTCCCGGCCCAGTGCCCAAGAGGGAGCCAAAGAAGAGGCGGGAGAACTAATTTGGTTATGCCAGCAAGCTCGAATTTATTAAGAAGTTAACAAAGAGAAATTTTTGCACTCAAAAGCAGCAGAAAGCTGAGGAGGCGGGTCAGTTCCAAAGCCACCTTGAGTTAAGAGGACGCCTCACAGTGACAAGACATTTAAGTCCATGAAAATAAAGCCATGGGGATTCACCCTGTGAGCTTCAGGGATCACTCTGGACGGGACCCAGTTTCCATTTCTCACCAGCATCTGGCTCTTATTCTCAGGGCCTTGAAACCCCAGGGCAGGTGTTGGAGAACAAGCCCTCACCTACAAATAACACGGAGGCAGGACGCTGTCTTGGGAGCCAGGAAGGTCCTGGAGACAAGGAGTCTTTCCACCTGCAGCAGGTGGACGCTTTGCTTGGGCCACCTCCTTGGAGGGGGCAGAGGGCTTCACTTCGTCTCGCAAACAGGCGTAGGCTGGCAGCAGACGGGGCCGCAGCAGCCGGACGAGCCGCAGCAGCTGGAACCGCAGCAGCCGCTCCCACAGCCCCCACAGCCGGAGCCGCAGCCGCTCCCGCAGCAGCTGCTCCCGCAGCAGCCGCTCCCGCAGCAGCCGCCCCCACAGCCGGAGCCCCCGCAGCCGGAGCCCCCGCAGCCACAGCAGGAGCCACAGCAGGAGCCGCAGCAGCCGCAGCAGGCGGGCTGGCAGCAGCACACTTCACAGCAGTCTTGGTCTTGAGGGCAGCAGGTGAAGCAGTCCCCTGGGCAGCACCCCATGGTCCCGGCGGGTCAGGTGGCAGGTGAGCAGCGCGGCCGGAGTTCCCCACGTCTGAGGGTGGCCGGTGGCCAGCAGCTTTTATAGCCCCTCCGCGGAGGGTGTTGGCACAGGGGGCAGGATGTTTCCTTTGTTATTATTTATGCCAGTTTCCATAAGAACGTTTCATTAGCTGCCTGTTTATTTTCCAGCTCTGAGTACCTCAACTCATAAAAAAGCCCCACTCGGCCCAACTGCTATTTGTCCAGAGGGTAAAAATACATCTTCGGAAAGACCTGTCATCATGGCCAAACACGGGCCAGCCATCATTAGCCCAGGTTGGAGAGAGCCATGGACTCTGGCTCTGGAATGGGCGCTGTCCTTGTGCATCTCCTCTGGCGGCAAGTGGGCAGCCCACCCCTTTCATCACTAATGCTCATCCTGGAAAATCAGAATGGTAAAAGCTGGATGTCCCGTGCCTCCTGCGGCTCCTCCCAGGTGGCAATGGCATCCTCATGCCGGCCCACGTGAGCAAGGCAAGAATTTGTGACTGTGTGTGGTATGTGGAGTGTGCCACACGATTGTTTGGGCTTGGTCAGTGAGCATCAGTCATGATTAATAACTGCCTTGTGAAAAGGAAAGAGACTCATCATAAAACTGCAAGAGGTGGGAGCCACGTTCTCCCTGGACCTCCTGGTGAACTGAACACACACTCCTCTCTAAGTGGGCGGGAACACCAGTGTTCAGAACCCTTTCTTCGATGGAAGGAGATGGTGGGGGGGGTGAGGGGAAGGAGGGGAAGAGGAGAGAAAGGAAGGAAGAAAGATAATTGAATATTCAAAACATCACATGAAAATGGGAATGTTGTGCACTTTTTTTTTTAAGAGTTCCAACTTTACAGACCATCTGGCAGAATGAGGGATCAGGATAGGAGACTCACAGAGTACCATTCCAGGGAGAAAAAATGCTTTTGGAAAGAGGCAAGAATCCACAGAGGATTCAGGTCCATGTGTAAATTCTGAAACAGGTCAAAATTCCTATCCCCATGTTGGGTTTGGTACCTTGTCATACTCTTGGGATGGTAATGGCAACCCTGAAGACTAGGGCTCAGCTTTTGGAAGGCAGCACCCAGAGAAGGGGGTGGAGCAGGAGGTGGGTATGGAAGGTGGCAGTGGGAGTGGAGATCTGAATCAGGAGACACAGCCCTTCTGTTTTAATTTGCATTTTCTTTTTAGATGGGCCTGGAGGTAAGGCAGCCTCTAAGACGGGCTGGATGGACTGGGAAGGGTGGGGGCAGATGATGGGTTGATTGGATCCGATAGGATGCTCAGTACTTCAAGGGGTGTGGAAATGTAGAAATGGGAGAAAGAGACCATGGGGTCCAGGGTCTCTAACCCTGATTTTGCATCAGAATTGCCTAAGGCAGGGGCTTTTGAAAA
Source organism: Callorhinus ursinus (assembly GCF_003265705.2). Taxonomy (NCBI): domain Eukaryota; kingdom Metazoa; phylum Chordata; class Mammalia; order Carnivora; family Otariidae; genus Callorhinus; species Callorhinus ursinus. Next base: position 74,875 of record NW_027397170.1, read on the forward strand.
ATGCAGAACACCCCAACCTGTACCTCAGTCCTGTTAAATCAGAATATGTGTTCATGGGAGCTTAAGAAACTATGTATTTTAAAGTTTCCCAGATGATGACTCAAATTCTCAAATAGATTAGGAAACACTGATATAATTTAATGCCACCATGACCATCACCCCCAAGCCCTTTTTTTCTGCAAAAGTTGATACCAAGTCCCAGAAAGGACACATTAATGATAGAGTAGATTCAAGGCCCAGATGTTCTGTTTCCTGGTCCCTTGTTGCTTCCATCACTCCACATCCACAAATGGATACCTCTGGATAAGTATAACACAGTGATGTCCATAACAGACACATCCTTTTCATCTTTTTTTTTCTTAAGATTTATTTATTTATTTTAGAGAGAAAGAGAGAGTGCAGGGGGATGGGCAGAGGGAGAGGCAGAGAGAATCTCAAGCAGACTTCCACCCCGCTGAGCATGGAGCCCAACACAGGGCTCAATCTCACGACCCTGCGATCATGACCTGAGCTAAACAAGAGTCAGACACTTAACTGACTGAGGCCCCAGGCGCCCCTCATTCTTTGTAATGACAGGTGATACATTCACATGAGAAAGGCACTGAAAGGTGTGCTTTGCAAAGTCTCTCCTCTTTCTGTGTCCACCAGTCCGTTGTCTCACCTCTCATCCACCCTCCCCTGATCCCAGTCTGCACCTAAATTTCCTCATCTATAAAATGGTAATTATGATAATAATAGTGCCAACCTCATAGGCTCTTTTCAAGATTAAATGAGTTATACAAGATAGAAGAGAGAGAAATTAAGGAGTCAATCCCATTTACAATTGCACCCAACTTTTTCGCAACGGGTTTGCTGCCAGAACACAGGCGTCGTGAAAACCACTGCTCAACCTAAACCAAAATGGGAAAGGAAAAGATTCACATCAACATCATCGTCATTGAACATGTAGATTCGGGCAAGTCTACCACTACTGGTCATCTGATCTACAAATGTGGTGGGATCGACAAAAGAACTATCGAAGAATTTGAGAAGGAGGCTGCTGAGATGGGGAAGGGCTCCTTCAAGTATGCCTGGGTCTTGGATAAACTGAAAGCTGAATGTGAACGTGGTATCACCATTGATATCTCCCTGTGGAAATTCGAGACCAGCAAGTATTACGTGACCATCATTGATGCCCCAGGACACAGAGACTTTATCAAAAACATGATTACAGGCACATCTCAGGCTGACTGTGCTGTCCTGATTGTTGCTGCTGGTGTTGGTGAATTTGAAGCCGGTATCTCCAAGAATGGGCAGACCCGTGAGCATGCCCTTCTGGCTTACACACTGGGTGTAAAACAACTAATTGTTGGTGTTAACAAGATGGATTCCACTGAGCCACCCTACAGCCAGAAGAGATACAAGGAAATCGTTAAGGAAGTCAGCACCTACATTAAGAAAATTGGCTACAACCCCGACACAGTAGCATTTGTGCCAATTTCTGGTTGGAACGGTGACAACATGCTGGAGCCAAATGCTAACATGCCTTGGTTCAAGGGATGGAAAGTCACCCGTAAAGATGGGAATGCCAGTGGAACCACACTGCTTGAAGCTCTGGATTGCATCCTGCCACCAACTCATCCAACTGACAAGCCCTTGCGTCTGCCTCTCCAGGACGTCTACAAAATTGGTGGTATTGGTACTGTCCCTGTGGGCCGAGTCGAGACTGGTGTTCTTAAACCTGGGATGGTGGTCACCTTTGCTCCAGTCAATGTTACAACTGAAGTAAAGTCTGTGGAAATACACCATGAAGCTTTGAGTGAGGCTCTTCCTGGGGACAATGTGGGCTTCAATGTCAAGAACGTATCTGTCAAAGATGTTCATCATGGCAATGTGGCTGGTGACAGCAAAAATGACCCACCAATGGAAGCAGCTGGATTCACGGCTCAGGTGATTATCCTGAACCATCCAGGCCAAATCAGTGCTGGATATGCACCTGTGCTGGATTGTCACACGGCTCACATTGCTTGCAAGTTTGCTGAGCTGAAGGAGAAAATAGATCGTCGATCTGGAAAAAAGCTGGAAGATGGTCCCAAGTTCTTGAAATCTGGTGATGCTGCCATTGTTGATATGGTTCCTGGCAAGCCTATGTGTGTTGAGAGCTTCTCTGACTATCCTCCTCTGGGCCGTTTTGCTGTTCGTGACATGAGACAGTTGCTGTGGGTGTCATCAAAGCAGTGGACAAGAAGGCAGCTGGAGCTGGCAAGGTCACCAAGTCTGCCCAGAAAGCTCAGAAGGCTAAATGAATATTATCCCCAATACCTGCCACCCCAGTCTTAATCAGTGGTGGAAGAACGGTCTCAGAACTGTTTGTGTCAATTGGCCATTTAAGTTTAATAGTAAAAGACTGGTTAATGATAACAATGCATCGTAAAACCTTCAGAAGGAAAGGAGAATGTTTTGTGAACCATGTTTTGTGTGTGTGTGTGTGTGTGTGTGTGTGTGTGTGGCAGTTTTAAGTTATTAGTTTTTAAAATCAGTACTTTTTAATGGAAACAACTTGACCAAAAATCTGTCACAGAATTTTGAGGCCCATTAAAACAAAAGTTTAATGAGAAAAAAGAAAAACAATTGCACCCAAAACCATAAGATACCTAGGAATAAATCTAACCAAAGAGGCAAAAAATCTGTACTCAGAAAACTATAAAATACTCATGAAAGAAATTGAGGAAGATACAAAGAAATGGAAAACCGTTCCATGCTCATGGACTGGAAGAACAAACATTGTGAAGATGTCAATGCTACTAGAGCAATCTACACATTCAATGCAATCCCCATCAAAATACCATCCACTTTTTTCAAAGAAATGGAACAAATCATCCTAAAATTTGTATGGAACCAGAAAAGACCCCACATAGCCAGAGGAATGTTGAAAAAGAAAAGCAAAGCCGGCAGCATCACAATTCCGGACTTCCAGCTCTATTACAAAGCTGTCATCGTCAAGACAGGATGGTACTGGCACAAAAACAGACACGTAGATCAATGGAACAGAATCGAGAGCCCAGAAATGGACCCTCAGCTCTATGGTCAACTCATCTTTGACAAAGCAGGAAAGAATGTCCAATGGAGAAAAGACAGTTTCTTCAACAAATGGTGTTGGGAAAATTGGACAGCCACATGCAGAAGAGTGAAACTGGACCATTTCCTTACACCACACACAAAAGTAGACTCCAAATGGTTGAAAGACCTAAACGTGAGACAGGAGTCCATCAAAATCCTGAACGCAGGCAGCAACCTCTTCAACCTCAGCCGCAGCAACTTCTTCCTAGAAACATCACCAAAGGCAAGGGAAGCAAGGGCAAAAATGAACTCTTGGGATTTCATCAAGATCAAAAGCTCTTGCACAGCAAAAGAAACAGTCCACAAAACCAAAAGACAACTGACAGAATGGGAGAAAATATTTGCAAATGACATATCAGATAAAGGGCTAGTATCCAAAATCTATAAAGAACTTATCAAACTCAACGCCCAAAGAACAAATAATCCAATCAAGAAGTGGGCAGATGACATGAACAGACATTTTTCCAAAGAAGACATCCAAATGGCCAACAGACACATCAAAAAGTGCTCAACATCGCTCGGCTTCAGGGAAATCCAAGGCATAGAAGTCTATTTTGAGTTGCATATACTAAGCATTGACTTGGTTCATTCTCTCTGCATTTCTACAGTAATAACCCTGCCCTGGGGGCAGTGACTATAGAAACACCCACTGATGCCCAAGTTGTGAGAAAAGAATAGCTGTGAAAGAAATTTCAGAATAAAGATAAGACCACTGGATCCTCTAGGGTTTCATCCTGACAACTATTTTTGCAAAATTGAAATCATACTGTATAAATTGATTTGTACACCAAATATTGTGCTTCACCTGTGAAAATGCTCAGGAAGATTTTGATTGATAAATATAATGAAAACCTGAGAGAAATTATATTTTCAAGTTGTTGTAAACCTTCCATATTGCTGGATATCTAAGTGTTTCGAATATTCCAATATTAAAGGAAAACCCAGAATGAGAGCAAGATGGCGGAGGAGTAGGAGACCTGGATTTCGTCTGGTCTCAGGAATTCAGCTGGATAGGAATCAAACCATTCTGAACACCTACGAACTCAACAGGAGACTGAAGAAGAGAATAGCAACAACTCTCTGAACAGAGAAGTGACCACTTACTGGAAGGTAGGACGTGCGGAGAAGTGAATCCGAGGCGATATTCGGGAGGATAGATGGTGGGGGAGGGGGCCTCCGTCGGCTGCTTCTGGCAAGTGATAGAGCCGCGGAGCACAAAGTCGGACCTTTTAGAAGTCGGCTCCACTGAGGGACGTCGCTCCAGTGGCTAAGTGAGGGGTGGAACCCTCATGGGACAGTGTGGTCTCAGGAACCCTCGGGGTCACAGAAAGACCGGGGGAGCCTGAGTGCGCCAGAGCTCCCAGGTATCGGAGCAGGGAAGCCGGCTGCAGAGATGGAGCCGAGGCGCGAGCTCTCAGCTCGGGGTTGCCATAAATCGTAATCCGCGGCCCAGTCGGGCTACTGCTCCTCCAGCAGGGACCCAACAAGTGGCAGATCCGGGGAGACTCCCCTTCCTCCTCCAGGCGGAGCAGTGGGAGAGCGCACCGCAGGGATCTGCTGGATTTGGAGACTCCACCCTGAGTCGGGTGCCGGAGATAGAAACGCTCAGTCACAGGCCGGGTGAGCACGGAGTGCGGCCGGGGACTGGGGAGACAAGAGGGACTGACTGCTTTTCTCTGGGGGCACACCGAGGAGTAGGGGCCCGAGTTCTTGGCTCCTCCGGGACGGAGATTGGAGGCCGCCGTTTTCACTCTCGTCCTCCAAAGCTGTACAGAAAGCTTGCAGGGAACAAAAGCGCCCGAGAGCACCCGAGCAAATTACTTAGCCCGGACCAGCAAGGGCGGGGCAATTCCGCCTCCGGCAAAGACTTTGGGAACCACGGCAACAGGCCCCTCCCCTAGAAGATCAACACGAACAGCCAGCCAAGACCAAGTTTACCATTCAAGGAGAACGGGAGAACTCCAGCGCTAGGGGAATACTGCACATAGAATTCATGGCTTTTTTACCATGATTCATTAGTTTTTCAAAGTTCATTTTTTTAACTTTTTTTTTAAATTTTTCTTTTTCCCTTTTTCAACCAACATCTTATCAATCCCTTTTAAAAAAAAATTTATTTTTCATTTTTAGAGTCATATTCTATCCCTTCATAGTAGTTACCCTTATTTTTGGCATATATATGAAAGTTGTTCTCTCTTTAAAATTTTGAGATACATTTTCTTCTAATATATCAAAATATACCTTAAATCACTAATGTATGGCTTTGTTCTAGTCTCCTGCCTGATCACAATCTCTCCCCTTTTTTTTTCTTTCTTTTTTTATCCTCTTCTATCTTTTTTCAAACACCTACTTATCAATTCCTTTTTTTAAAATTTTATATAATTTTCATCTTTACAATCATATTCCATCCCTTCATCGTAACAACCCTTATTTTGTACATATATAAGTTTTTCTTCCTTTAAAATTTTAGGAGGCACTTTCTTCTAACAGACCAAAATACTCCCAAAATCTAGTGTGTGGCACTGATCTATGCACTAGCCTGATCATATTTGATCATATTCTGTTTTTTTTTTTGTTATGTTCTGTTATTGTTTGTTTTTATCTTAAAAAAGAAAGAGTTCTTTTTTCTTTCTTTCCCTTTCTTTTCCCCTGGTTTCAGGTCTTTTCTGATTTGTATACAGTATATTTGCTGGGGACGTTGTTAAGCTGTTAGCATTTTGTTCTCTCATTCATCTATTCTCCTCTGGACAAAATGACAAGACAAAAAAAATCATCTCAACAAAAAGGACAAGAGGTACTACCGTCTGCCAGGGACCTACTCAATACAGACATTAGTACAATGTCAGACCTAGACTTCAGAATCATGATTTTAAAGATACTAGCTGTGCTTGAAAAAAGCATGGAAGTTATTAGAGAAACCCTTTCTAAAGAAATAAAAGAACTAAAATCTAACCAAGTCGAAACCAAAAAGGCTATTAATGAGGTGCAATCAAAAATGGGGGCACTAATTGTTAGGATAAATGAGGCAGAAGAGAGAATCAGCGATATAAAGACCAAATGATGGAAAATAAAGAAGCTGAGAATAAGAGAGATAAACAACTACTGGATCACGAGGGCAGAATTCGAGAGATAAGCGATACGATAAGACAAAACAACATTAGAATAATTGGAATCCCAGAAGAAGAAGAAAGAGAGAGAGGGGCAGAAGGTATATTGGAGCAAATTATAGCAGAGAACTTCCCTAATGTGGGGAAGGAAACAGGCATCAAAATCCAGGAGGCACAGAGAACCCCTCTCAAAATCAGTAAAAATAGGTCAACACCCCGACATCTAATAGTAAAACTTATGACTCTCAGAGACAAAGACAAAATCTTGAAATCAGCTCGGGAGAACAGATATGTAACCTATAATGGTAGAAATATTAGATTGGCAACAGACCTCTCCACAGAGACCTGTCAGGCCAGAAAGGACAGGCATGATATCTTCAGAGCACTAAACGAGAAAAATATGCAGCCAAGAATACTATATCTAGCTAGGCTCTCATTGAAAATTGAAGGAGAGATAAAAAGCTTCCAGGAAAAACAAAAACTAAAGGAATTTGCAAACATGAAACCAGCCCTCCAAGAAATATTGAAACGGGTCCTCTAAGCAAAGAGAGAGCCTAAAAGCAGCATAGACCAGAATGGAACACAGACAATATACAGTAGCAGTCACCTTACAGGCAATACAATGGCACTAAATTCCTATCTTTCAATAGTTACCCTGAATGTAAATGGGCTCAATGTCCCAATCAAAAGACACAGGCTATCAGATTGGATTAAAAAACAAGACCCATCCATATGCTGTCTGCAAGAGACTCATTTTAGACCCAAAGACACCCCCAGGTTGAAAGTGAGGGGGTGGAAAACCATTTACCATGCTAATGGACACCAAAAGAAAGCTGGGGTGATGATCCTTATATCAGACAAATTAGATTTTAAAACACAGACAGTAATAAGAGATGAGGAAGGACACTCTATCCTACTTGAAAGGTCTATCCAACAAGAAGATCTAACAATTGTAAATATCTATGCCCCAACATGTGAGCAGCCAATTATATAAGGCAATTAATAACAAAAGCAAAGAAACACATCAACAACAATACAATAATAGTGGGGGACTTTAACATCCCCCTGACTGAAATGGACAGATCATCTAAGCAAAAGATAAACAAGGAAATAAAGACTTTAAATGACACACTGGACCAAATGGACTTCACCGACATGTTCAGAACATTCCATCCCAAAGCAACGGAATACACATTCTTCTCTAGTGCCCATGGAACATTCTCCAGAATAGATCACATCCTAGGTTACAAATCAGGTCTCAACCGGTACCAAAAGATTGGGATCATTCCCTGCATATTTTCAGACCACAATGCTTTGAAACTAGAACTTAATCACAAGAGGAAAGTCGGAAACAACTCAAATACATGGAGGCTAAAGAGCATCCTACGAAAGAATGAATGGGTCCACCAGGAAATTAAAGAAGAACTAAAACAATTCATGGAACCAATGAAAATGAAAACACAACTGTTCAAAATCTTTGGAATGCAGCAAAGGCAGTCCTGGGAGGAAAGTATATAGCAATACAAGCCTTTCTCAAGAAACAAGAAAGGTCTCAAAGACACAACATAACCCTACACCTAAAGGAGCTGGAGAAAGAACAGCAAATAAAGCCTAAACCCAGCAGGAGAAGAGAAATAATAAAGATCAGAGCAGAAATCAATGAACTAGAACCCAAAAGAACAGTAGAACAGATCAACGAAACTAGGAGCTGGTTCTTCGAAGGAATTAACAAGATTGATAAACCCCTGGCCAGACTTATCCAAAAGAAAAGAGAAATGACCCAAATCAACAAAATCATGAATGAAAGAGGAGAGATCACAACTAACACCAAAGAAATACAAACAATTATAAGAACATATTATGAGCAACTCTATGCCAGCAAATTAGATAACCTGGAAGAAATCGGTGCATTCCTAGAGATGTATCAACTATCAAAGTTGAACCAGGAAGAAATATAAAACCTGAACAGACCTATAACCACTAAGGAAATTGAAACAGTCATCAAAAATCTCCCAACAAACAAAGGCCCAGGGCCAGATGACTTCCCAGGGGAATTCTACCAAACATTCAAAGAAGAATTAATACCTATTCTCCTGAAACTGTTCCAAAAAATAGAAATGGAAGGAAAACTTACAAACTCATTTTATGAGGCCACCATTACCTTGAACCCAAAACCAGACAAAGATCCCATCAAAAAGGAGAATTACAATATCCTTGATGAACATGGATGCAAAAATTCTCACCAAAATACTAGCCAATAGGATCCAACAGTACATTAAAAGGATTATTCGCCATGACCAAGTGGGATTGATCCCTGGGCTGCAAGGTTGGTTCAACATCCCCAAATCAATCAATGTGAATCAATACATTAACAAAAGAAAGAGCAAGAATCATATGATCCTCTCAATAGATGCAGAAAAAGCATTTGACAAAGTACAACATCCTTTCTTGATCAAAACTCTTCAGAGTATAGGGATAGAGGGTACATACCTCAATATCATAAAAGCCATCTATGAAAAACCTACAGCGAATATCATTCTCAATGGGGAAAGACTGAGAGCTTTTCCCCTAAGGTCAGGAACGCGGCAGGGATGTCCACTCTCACCACTGCTATTCAACATAGTATTAGAAGTCCTAGCCACAGCAATCAGACAACAAAAAGAAATCAAAGGCATCCAAATCGGCAAAGAGGAAGTCAAACTCTCACTCTTTGCAGATGATATGATACTGTATGTGGAAAACCCAAAAGACTCCACCCCAAAACTGCTAGAACTCATACAGGAATTCAGTCAAGTAGCAGAATATAAAATCAATGCACAGAAATCAGTGGCATTCCTATACACCAACAACAAGACAGAAGAGAGACAAATCAAGGAGTCTATCCCATTCACAATTGCACCCAAAACCATTAGATACCTAGGAATAAATCTAACCAAAGAGGCAAAGGATCTGTACTCAGAAAACTATAAAATACTCATGAAAGAAATTGAAGAAGACACAAAGAAATGGAAAAACGTTCCATGCTCATGGATTGGGAGAATCAACATTGTGAAGATGTCAATGCTACCTAGAGCAATCTACACATTCAATGCAATCCCCATCAAAATACCATCCACTTTTTTCAAAGAAATGGAACAAATAATCTTAAAATTTGTATGGAACCAGAAGAGACCCAGAATAGCCAGAGGAATACTGAAAAAGAAAAGCAAAGCTGGCGGCATCACAATTCCGGACTTCCAGCTCTATTACAAAGCTGTCATCATCAAGACAGTTTGGTACTGGCACAAAAACAGACACATAGATCAATGGAACAGAATCGAGAGCCCAGAAATGGACCCTCAACTCTATGGTCAACTTATTTTTGACAAAGCAGGAAAGAATGTCCAATGGCAAAAAGACAGTCTCTTCAACAAATGGTATTGGGAAAATTGGACAGCCACATGCAGAAGAATGAAACTGGACCATTTCCTTACACCACACACAAAAATAGACTCCAAATGGTTGAAAGACCTAAACGTGAGACAGGAGTCCATCAATATCCGAAAGGAGAACACAGGTAGCAACCTTTTCGACCTTAGCCGCAGCAACTTCTTCCTAGAAACATCGCCAAAGGCACGGGAAGCCCGGGCAAAAATGAACTATTGGGATTTCATCAAGATAAAAAGCTTTTGCACAGCAAAAGAAACAGTCCACAAAACCAAAAGACAACCGACAGAATGGGAGAAAATATTTGCAAACGACATATCAGATAAAGGGCTAGTATCCAAAATCTATAAAGAACTTATCAAACTCAACACCCAAAGAACAAATAATCCAATCAAGAAATGGGCAGAAGACATGAACAGACATTTCTCTAAAGAAGACATCCAAATGGCCAACAGGCACATGAAAAAGTGCTCAACATCGCTCGGCATCAGGGAAATCCAAATCAAAACCTCAATGAGATACTACCTCACACCCGTCAGAATGGCTAAAATTAACAAGTCAGGGAACGACAGATGTTGGCGGGGATGTGGAGAAAGGGGAACCCTTCTACACTGTTGGTGGGAATGCAAGCTGGTGCAACCACTCTGGAAAACAGTATGGAGGTTCCTCAAACAGTTGAAATTAGAGCTACCGTTCGATCCAGCAATTGCACTACTGGGTATTTACCCCAAAGATACAAATGTAGGGACCCGAAGGGGTACGTGTACCCCAATGTTTATAGCAGCAATGTCCACAATAGCCAAACTGTGGAAAGAGCCAAGATGCCCATCGACAGATGAATGGATAAAGAAGAAGTGGTATATATACACAATGGAATATTATGCAGCCATCAAAAGGAATGAGATCTTGCCATTTGCAACGACGTGGATGGAACTGGAGGGTGTTATGCTGAGTGAAATAAGTCAATCAGAGAAAGACATGTATCACATGACCTCACTGATATGAGGAATTCTTAATCTCAGGAAACAAACTGAGTGTTACTGGAGTGGTTGGGGGTGGGAGGGATGGGGTGGCTGGGTGATAGACATTGGGGAGGGTATGTGCTACGGTGAGCGCTGTGAATTGTGCAAGACTGTTGAATCACAGATCTGTACTTCTGAAACAAATAACGCAACATATTTTAAGAAAAAAGAAAAAGAAGATAACAGGAGAGGAAGAAAAGGGGAGTATGTCAGAGGGGGAGACGAACCATGAGAGATGATGGACTCTGAAAAACAAACTGAGGGTTCTAGAGGGGAGGGGGGGAGGGGGATGGGTTATCCTGGTGATGGGTATTGAGGAGGGCACGTTCTGCATGGAGCACTGGGTGTTATGAACAAACAATGAATCATGGAACACTGCACCAAAAACTAATGATGTAATATATGGTGATTAACATAACAATAAAAAATTTAAAAAAAAAGAGCAAATTCATCCTTCCTCTGCCTTTTTGTTCTCATCAGACCCTCAACTGATCGAATCATGCCTACTCACATTGGTGAGGGTAATCTTTATTCAGTCTACTGATTCAGATGTTAATCTCTTCCAGAAACATCCTCACAGACACCCAAAAAAAATTCTTGCCAACTATCTGGGCATCCTGTAGTCCAGTCAAGTTGACACATGCAATTAACCATCATACTTCACAACTCCCACTTTTCTTTCTACTTTTATTGTAAAATTTCTGACAAAGGATGCCACTGGAAGATATTCTTAATTAAAATCAAGGATTTGCATTTGAAAAAGGAAATTCCATTCTGAGCAGGAAAGTTTCCTGAGACAATGAGTCCATGAGATCACATAACTTAGAGAAACTTATATACCCACAGGTGGTCCCTCTTGGTAACCATACACTCATCTTATTGATGCTTCTCTGGTTGAGAGCATTTCCATATTTGTGTTTGGATATGGTGCTTCCCAGTCCATCATAGAGAGGGAAATACTCATTATGTATAAATCTCATGCAGTGCTACCAGGAGAACACCCACGGGAAAGAGTGTACATTCAACATGGACCATTTTTTCTGGTCTTCACACTTTCCTGACTTCAGTGAAACATGAGGTACTAAATTAAACACCTCAGATATTGCAGGTAAAGCTAAAGCAGTTAGATCTTTTATAAAAGACCTTTGACTCACTTATCCCCCTTTCTCCTTATTGTAGGAAGTATGAAAATCACAAATACCTTTACACAACTACCTTATTGCAAGGAGCTAGACAATGTCATCCCATCATTTTGTGGCTGTGGGTGGCCAGGATCAAACACAAGGATGAATATCCTCCTGGTTACTCAACCTATCCTCAGCACCAGACATTTCCATCAAGTAAGCAGCACCAAGAGTTAGACTCCAAGGTCTAGTACCCAGGATTACCACAGCCATCATTGGCTGAAATGAAGAGATTAGCTCACTTTTCCACCCAGTTCTTTTGTGTTTTGCTTTATATTTTGATAGCAACAAAATCCTTTAAAAACAAAACAAAACAAAAAAAAACCTAAGCATTAAAAAAAAAAAACACAGAAACTATATTATAAAACCCATGCTTCTCTACTCAGGATGTGTAGCAGTTAAAATTTTTTCATATTTGCTGTGTGTTTAAAAATCAAGTAAATATTGGGGCACCCTGGGTGGCTCTGTCAGTTAAGCGTCTGCCTTTGGCTCAGGTCATGATCCCAGGGTCCTGGGATCGAACCCCACATCGGGCTCCCTGCTAAGCGAGGAGTCTGCTTTCCCCTCTGCCTCTCCCCTGACTCATGTGCGCTCTCTCTCTCTCTCACTCACTCACTCTCTATCAAATAAATAAATAAAATCTTTTTTAAAAAATCAAGTAAATATAACATGAAAAATTACATAGAGAACTTTAACTTTCATAGCCATGCACGTTCCAATCTCTTCTTCCCAGACACAAACACAATCATGAATTTCATAAGTACATCCTGTTAAAGTTTTGTGCTTTTATAAATGTCTATACAAGTCCAAGATATTTTTAAATATAGGAGTAAACATTAACTAGTATTTTTTAATCCGCTTATTTAATTGGATACGCAATTGGTATGAACTGGTTGGTTCAACCAAGAGATTCACTTTTTCACCAGGTCTTCATTTATTTTTAGTCACAGCTTGACGAGAGAAAGAAAGAAAAAACGATTCTTTAAACACACCCTGATTCTCAATATCCCAAACGTGTATATGTATACCTCATTTTGTCTCCTTTGACCAGCTTTACATCTAAGCAAGAGATGCCCAGCCCCTCTGTAGCGAGAAGAGCCATAGAGGTAAAATCAAAGCTTTCAAATCTCGGCTCGGTTACTGGGCAATCCTGTGACATGGGCATGATGGTCACCTTTGGAGTCTCCACTTAAGCACTTCCAAAACAGAAATGGACAACGCTTGGCAGGAACTCCACCTTTGTGTGGTTGAACCACTTTAGCTCTTAATTTCTGTTTCAGGCCGGGCTTAATTCAAAAGTTGCACTCTATGCCCCTGTTCTTGTCACCAACACGCTTTCGCTGCGAACATCCTGTCCAGTCCTGTGAGTGTCATGGTTGTTAATGTAGAGATGACACACTGCCTTCAAAGCACAGCATGCTAGAGTTAAGAGAAAGGGGAATTACTCCCTTCTCATTAGAGATTGCCAATTACGTGCTTCCTGTTCTCATAGTCACCCAAAGGCTTCTCCTCCCAATTAGTGAAAAGCATTTTTTTGCTGTGTGGCATTCCTCAAGAAACCTCTCTGTGCTTCATTCCTTCATCTGCCCTAAATGGGTTATTAATTTCAGGTAGGCAATTATTGTTCATTGCACATTATAACCCCCTATCTCTTCCAGCCCCTGCACAAGCTCCTTTTAAAGGATAGCTTTATGTGGGTGGCACTGAGGAGGCAAAGGAGTGCTGAATCACTCACAGAAGGAATTATCAAGAAGCCCAAGAAGCATCCTGAAAACCCCTGGGAGGACATAATAGATCACGTGCTTCCTAAGTATCTGCCATAAAAGGCACATGAAGATCAGTTAAGAAATGTGAAAATTCCTCAATGTTATTTAAACTACCTGGCTTGAGGATCAATCGAGTAGGGACAGTGACCCGGATGGAGTCCGGGGACCAGGCTCTGAGCAGGCTGTGTGGTTGTCCCAAGGCTGCCACATGCAGTGGTGGCAGGCAAAAGAACGCCAGTGGTGGGGTCCCCTAGAAGTAAAGAGCAGCGTCTGTGCCGCTTGCCAAACCAGGCACCTGTGGAATGTGTCCAGCCAGAAGGGGGCCTTTCTCTAATTCACCAAAGGCACTTTTATCTTCCTCTTTGAAAATTCTGATTGCTTTCACCTGCAAAAATGCCCCTAGCTTACTAGCCTCAACTATTTGCCTTCCTCCTAATGCAACACACGCCACGCACATATGCATATGCACATGCACACGTCTGAATTCATTTAACTCTGATTCTCAGGACTCAAGCTCGGAGTCCTCAGCCTCTTGCCCACATCCAGCCAGTTTTCAGAGTCCTCCAGCCCGCATCCAGCCCTCAACTTGAGGGAACTTGAAACCAGGTGCCTAACGTGGGTGCCAAAGGACTTGAATCGACAAAACCTTTGACCAGGACAGGGGCTGTGGAGCCCCTGTCCTGGTCAGTAGGAAAGGGAGTCAGAGCACAAGGATATGATTCCTCAGGGTCCTTAAGGATGTGAATAGAAACAACGTTTACTGAGCATTTACTATGTATTGGCCATTGAGTCAAGCACCTTTACCAACATAATCTCATTCCATCCTTTTTTTTTTAAGATTTTATTTATTTATTTGAGATAGAGAGAAAGTGAGAGAGACAGAGAGAGAGAGCATGAGCTGGGGGACAGAGGGAGAGGAGAAGCAGGCTCTCCACTGAGCAGGGAACCAAACATGGGACTCCATCCCAGGACCCTGGGATCACGACCTGAGCCAAAGGCAGACACTTACCGACTGAGCCACCCAGGTGCCCCATCATTCCATCCTTATTTGAAAGCTACAAAGTGGTCATTATTCTCCCCATTTACAGATTAAGAAACTGAGGCTCAGACAGACCATGTATCACACTGAGGGCTAAGATTCAAGTAGAGGCTACAATTCAGATTGAAAACTAGAGCACTACTTTTCAAACCCAAGATTTTTCTGGGGCTTGCTTTATATTCTTTATCTTTTCTTTTCTTTTTTTTTTTTAAAGATTTTATTTATTTATTTGAGAGACAGAATGAGAGAGAAAGCACATGAGATGGGGGGAGGGTCAGAGGGAGAAGCAGACTCCCTGCTGAGCAGGGAGCCCGATGCGGGACTCGATCCCGGGACTCCAGGATCATGACCTGAGCCGAAGGCAGTCGCTTAACCAACTGAGCCACCCAGGCGCCCTATTCTTTCTCTTTTCATCTTGTAACCATTTTTAAAAATCTTAAACACACACACACACACACACACACACACACACACACACACACACACTCCAGTGTGTCACTGTCCAAGCTTTAGCTCGGCAGGGCCACCACAAACTTCTTTTGTGCTGCCACATGAAGTCACGTCATGCAGACACGCACATTTCCCTGCCATGCTGAGCACATGTTTTAATTTCTTATAAATCTGTCTTTGACACAGAGGCTGTAAATTTTCCCTGGTCTTCCTTAAATTCCTGACCTGTGCTTGTCTCTGTACATGAAAAAGTGAGAAAGAGAACACTAGCCTGCACACCTGCTGTGGGCTCAGATAAGGGCCTGACCAGGCCACGGCCAACCTGCCCACGTAAGGGTGTCAGCACAAGTTTTGCATTAACAAGAGACAGGCCACATCATGATCATATCTTCTTACAGTTTTAGCAATTCTTGAAACTCTTGGTGCTTCTTGCCTGATTTTCCTGTTTTGATGAGGAATGGGAGCAATTGTTAGATATCAGTGATTCTTCTTTGAAGCAAAACAGAACAGAACAAAGCATTTGACTGTAACTGTCACCCATGAGCCCCAGCTTTAAATGTCATTTCACACTCAACCACCAAAGTGCTCCCGGGTGTTTTCAGAATGTTTCTTGGGCCTCTTGAGAATCCCTTCTGTGAGTGATTCAGCACTCCTTTGTCTCCTTAGAGACACCCACATAAAGCTACCCTCTAAAAGGAGCTTGTACAGGGGCTGGAAAAGATGAGGGTTGCAACATGCCTCCAGGAGGAGAAGGGGATGGAATGGCCATGCAGGTCCACATCCCTTTCATTGTTCCCCCAAGGCCTCCTATCACACTCCATTCCCTGTGGTTCCTCCTCTCATGTCAACCCCATGCTATACTGGGGCCTGGAATTCCATGGGTCAGTGAGGAAGAGGGGTACCCGGAATAATGGAAGAGATTAATCCCCTTTCCAGAACAGAAAGCTGGTCCTGTCAACCCAACAGGGCTTTTGGTGGAGCTCTCCAAGCTGGGAAAACAGGAGCCTGGGTTACATCCACCAAAAGCAGCAACAAAAGGACCTTTTAGGAGGCTGAATGGGATGTTCCACTGGGAACAGACAATCTCAGAATTAGACTCTGAGAGCTCAGGAATCAGTATTCAAGGTCAAAGTGTCAATGGCAATAATACTAAGGCCTACGTGTAGCATTTACGAAGTGCTTCCATACACAGAGATGATCACAACCCCATTGGGCTCGTGGCCCAGGCCTTCTCTCAGGGGAAGAGTCTGGAAGTTGGAGAAGTTGACAGCTTGTCCAAAATAAGGACCCAAAGATTCTGCCTCCAAAACAACCCATAATTCTTCTACTGTAACTGTCATGTAGCAGGTCACACTGTCATTAGCAGGTGAGACCCACTGCCCAGCCCCATCGTTCCTTACTTCACATTGAGGGCAGAGCAGGATTAGGTGGCAGTCCCTGGGTTCTGATGCCTGTGATTCCTTGCTAGGGGAGCACTGTTTGCTGGGAAGGCCTGTATCTGGAACTGTTGACCTCAGCAACAAAGGACTGGGGCTCAATGGGAGGAGAAAGCAATCCTAAACCTGGGAGAGCCCAGAGTTGACTGGAATTCTTAGTAAGAGCTCTCCCTCTTTTTCTTTCCCTGCCTCTATGTTGCTGCTGAAAGAAAATTAAAAAAAAAAAAGAGAGAGAGTTCCAGACCTACTTATTTCTCTTCTTATTTTAAGCAAGCAGCACTCATTATTAATGATAATGTGACTTTCTACATTACTTTAATTGAGATCTGTATTGTAACCATGTTAATGATTTTTTTAATTTTTTAATTGTTATGTTAATCACCATACATTACATCATTAGTTTTTGATGCAGTGTTCCATGATTCGTTGTTTGTGCATAACACCCAGTGCTCCATGCAGAACGTGCACTCTTTAATACCCATCACCAGGCTAACCCATCCTCCCAACTACCGCCCCTCTAGAACCCTCAGTTTGTTTGTCAGAGTCCATCATCTCTCATGGTTCATCTCCCCCTCCGATGCCCCCCTTCATTCTTCCCTTCCTGCTATCTTCTTCTTCTTTTTTTATCTTAACATATATTGCATTATTTGACTCAGAGGTACAAATCTATGATTCAACAGTCTTGCACAATTCACAGCGCTCACCGTAGCACAAACCCTCCCCAGTGTCTATCACCCAGGCACCTCATCCCTCCCACCCCACCCCCACTCCAAAACCCGCAGTTTGTTTCCTGAGATTAAGAATTCCTCATATCAGTGAGGTCATATGATACAAGTCTTTCTCTGATTGACTTATTTCACTCAGCATAACACCTTCCAGTTCCATCCACGTCGTTGCAAATGGCAAGATCTCATTCCTTTTGATGGCTGCATAATATTCCATTGTGTATATATACCACTTCTTCTTTATCCATTCATCTGTCGATGGACATCTTGGCTCTTTCCACAGTTTGGCTATTGTGGACATAGCTGCTATAAACATTGGGGTGCACGTACCCCCTCAGATCCCTACATTTGTATCTTTGTGGTAAATACCCAGTAGTGCAGTTGCTGGATCGGATGGTAGCTCTATTTTCAACTTTTTGAGGAACCTCCATACTGTTTTCCAGAGGGGTTGCACCAGCTTGCATTCCCACCAACAGTGTAGGAGGGCTCCCCTTTCTCCACATCCCCGCCAACATCTGTCGTTTCCTGACTTGTTAATTTTAGCCATTCTGACTGGTGTGAGGTGGTATCTCATGGAGGTTTTGATTTGGATTTCCCTGATGCCGAGCGATGTTGAACACTTTTTCATGTGTCTGTTGGCCATTTGGATGTCTTCTTTGGAAAAATATCTGTTCATGTCTTCTGCCCATTTCTTGATTGGATTATTTGTTCTTTGGGTGTTGAGTTTGATAAGTTCTTTATAGATTTTGGATACTAGCCCTTTATCTGATATGTCGTTTGCAAATATTTTCTCCCATTCTGTCGGTTGTCTTTTGGTTTTGTGGACTGGTTCTTTTGCTGTGCAAAAGCTTTTGATCTTGATGAAATCCCAAGAGTTCATTTTTGCCCTGGCTTCCTGTGCCTTTGGCGATGTTTCTAGGAAGAAGTTCCTGCGGCTGAGGTCGAAGAGGTTGCTGCCTGTGTTCTCCTTTAGGATTTTGATGGACTCCTGTCTCACTCCTGTCTCACGTTCAACCATTTAGAGTCTATTTTTGTGTGTGGTGTAAGGAAATGGTCCAGTTTCATTCTTCTGCATGTGGCTGTCCAATTTTCCCAACACCATTTGTTGAAGAAACTGTCTTTTCTCCATTGGATATTCTTTCCTGCTTTGTCAAAGATTAGTTGACCATAGAGTGGAGGGTCCATTTCTGGGCTCTCGATTCTGTTCCATTGATCTATGTGTCTGTTTTTTGTGCCAGTACCATACTCTCTTGAGGATGACAGCTTTGTAATAGAGCTGGAAGTCCAGAATTGTGATGCCGCCAGCTTTGCTTTTCTTTTTCAACATTCCTCTGGCTATGCGGGGTCTCTTCTGGTTCCATACAAATTTTAGGATTATTTGTTCCATTTCTTTGAAAAAAGTGGTTGGTATTTTGATGGGGATTGCATTGAATGTGTAGACTGCTCTAGGTAGCATTGACATCTTCACAATGTTTGTTCTTCCAATCCATGAGCGTGGAACGGTTTTCCATTTCTTTGTGTCATCCCCAATTTCTTTCATGAGTATTTTATAGTTTTCTGAGTACAGAACCTTTGCCTCTTTGATTAGATTTATTCCTAGGTATCTTATGGTTTTGGGTGCAATTGTAAATGGGATCGACTCCTTAATTTCGCTGTCTTCTGTCTTGTTGTTGGTGTATAGGAATGCCACTGATTTCTGTGCATTGATTTTATATCCTGCCACTTTACTGAATTCTTGTATGAGTTCTAGAAGTTTTGGGGTGGAGGCTTTTGGGTTTTCCACATACAGTATCATATCATCTGCAAAGAGTGAGAGTTTGACTTCCTCTTTGCCAATTTGGATGCCTTTCATTTCTTTTTGTTTTCTGATTGCTGTGGCTAAGACTTCTAATACTATGTTGAATAGCAGTGGTGACAGTGGACATCCCTGCCACGTTCCTG
The DNA here is from genome assembly GCF_003265705.2 of Callorhinus ursinus. Taxonomy (NCBI): domain Eukaryota; kingdom Metazoa; phylum Chordata; class Mammalia; order Carnivora; family Otariidae; genus Callorhinus; species Callorhinus ursinus. The sequence continues at coordinate 94,067 of NW_027397170.1, forward strand.
ACCTTAGGGGGAAAGCTCTCAGCTTTTCCCCATTGAGAATGATATTTGCTGTAGGTTTTTCATAGATGGCTTTTATGATATTGAGGTATGTACTCTCTATCCCTATACTCTGAAGAGTTTTGATCAAGAAAGGATGCTGTACTTTGTCAAATGCTTTTTCTGCATCTATTGAGAGGATCATATGATTCTTGTTCTTTCTTTTGTTAATGTATTGTATCATGTTGATTGATTTGCAGATGTTGAACCAGCCTTGCAGCCCAGGGATAAATCCCACTTGGTCGTGGTGAATAATCCTTTTAATGCACTGTTGGATCCTATTGGCTAGTATTTTGGTGAGAATTTTTGCACCCATGTTCAACAAGGATATTGGTCTGTAATTCTCCTTTTTGATGGGGTCTTTGTCTGGTTTTGGGATCAAGGTAATGGTGGCCTCATAAAATGAGTTTGGAAGTTTCCCTTCCATTTCTAGTTTTTGGAACAGGTTCAGAAGAATAGGTATTAATTCTTCTTTAAATGTTTGGTAGAATTCCCCTGGGAAGCCATCTGGCCCTGGGCTTTTGTTTGTTGGGAGATTTTTGATGACTGCTTCAATTTCCTTAGTGGTTATAGGTCTGTTCAGGTTTTCTATTTCTTCCTGGCTCAATTTTGGTAGTTGATACATCTCTAGGAATGCATCCATTTCTTCCAGGTTATCTAATTTGCTGGCATAGAGTTGCTCTTAATATGTTCTTATAATTGTTTGTATTTCTTTGGTGTTGGTTGTGATCTCTCCTCTTTCATTCATGATTTTGTTGATTTGGGTCATTTCTCTTTTCTTTTGGATAAGTCTGGCCAGGGGTTTATCAATCTTGTTCATTCTTTCGAAGAACCAGCTCCTAGTTTCGTTGAACTGTTCTACTGTTCTTTTGGCTTCTATTTCATTGATTTCTGCTCTGATCTTTATTATTTCTCTTCTCCTGCTGGGTTTAGGCTTTATTTGCTGTTCTTTTTCTAGCTCCCTTAGGTGTAGGGTTATGTTGTGTCTTTGAGATCTTTCTTGTTTCTTGAGAAAGGCTTGTATTGCTATATACTTTCCTCTCAGGACTGCCTTTGCTGTATCCCAAAGATTTTGAACAGTTGTGTTTTCATTTTCATTGGTTTCCATGAATTTTTTTAATTCTTCTTTAATTTCTTGGTTGACCCATTCATTCTTTCATAGGATGCTCTTTAGCCTCCATGTATTTGAGTTCTTTCTGATTTTCCTCTTGTGATTGAGTTCTAGTTTCAAAGCACTGTGGTCTGAAAATATGCAGGGAATAATCCCAATCTTTTGGTATTGGTTGAGACCTGTTTGTGACCTAGGATGTGCTCTATTTTGGAGAATCTTCCATGGGCACTAGAGAAGAATGTGTATTCCGTTGCTTTGGGATGGAATGTTCTGAATATTTCTGTGAAGTCCATTTGGTCCAGTGTGTCATTTAAAGTCTTTATTTCCTTGTTGATCTTTTGCTTAGATGATCTGTCCATTTCAGTCAGGGGGGTGTTAAAGTCCCTCACTATTATTGAATTGTTGTCAATGTGTTTCTTTGCTTTTGTTATTAATTGCCTTGTATAATTGGCTGCTCCCATGTTAGGGGCATAGATATTTACAATTGTTAAATCTTCTTGTTGGATAGACCCTTCAAGTAGGATATAGTGTCATTCCTCATCTTTTATTACAGTCTTTGTTTTTAAAATCTGTCTGATATACCCAATGGAATATTATGCAGCCATCAAAAGGAATGAGATCTTGCCATTTGCAACGACGTGGATGGAACTGGAAGGTGTTATGCTGAGTGAAATAAGTCAATCAGAGAAAGACATGTATCATATGACCTCACTGATATGAGGAATTCTTAATCTCAGGAAACAAACTGAGGGTTGCTGGAGTGGTAGGGGGTGGGAGGGATGGGGTGCCTGGGTGATAGACATTGGGGAGGGTATGTGCTATGGTGAGTGCTGTGAATTGTACAAGTCTGATGAATCACAGATCTGTACTTCTGAATCAAATAATGCAATATATGTTAAGAAAAAAAAAAGAAGAAGATAGCAGGAGGGGAAGAATGAAGGAGAGTAAGTCGGAGGGGGAGACAAACCATGAGAAACAATGGACTCTGAAAAACAAACTGAGGGTTCTAGAGGGGAGTGGTGGGGGGATGGGTTAGCCTGGTGACGGGTATTAAAGAGGGCACACTCTGCGTGGAGCACTGGGTGTTATGCACAAACAATGAATCATGGAACACTACATCAAAAACTAATGATGTAGTGTATGGTGATTAACATAATAAAAAATTATAAAGAAAATAAATAAAAATAAAATCTAATTTGTCTGATATAAGGATTGCCACCCCAGCTTTCTTTTGGTGTCCATTAGCATGGTAAATGGTTTTCCACCCCCTCACTTTCAATGTGGGGGTGTCTTTGGGTTTAAAATCGGTCTCTTGCAGACAGCATATCGATGGGTCTTGTTTTTTAATCCAATCTGATAGCCTATGTCTTTTGATTGGGGCATTTAGCCCATTCACATTCAGGGTAACTATTGAAAGATATGAATTTAGTGCCATTGTATTGCCTGTAAGGTGACTGTTACTGTATATTGTCTGTGTTCCTTTCTGGTCTATGCTGCTTTTAGGCTCTCTCTTTATTTAGAGGATTCCTTTCAATATTTCTTGGAGGGCTGGCTTCATGTTTGAAAATTCCTTTAGTTTTGTTTCTCCTGGAAGATTTTTATCTCTCCTTCAATTTTCAATGGGAGCCTAGCTGGATATAGTATTCCTGGCTGCATATTTTTCTCATTTAGTGCTCTGAAGATATCATGCCAGTCCTTTCTGGCCTGCCAGGTCTCTGTGGATAGGTCTGTTGCCAATCTAATGTTTCTACCATTGTAGGTTACATATCTCTTCTCCCAAGCTGCTTTCAATATTCCTCTTTGTCTCTGAGACTCATAAGTTTTACTATTAGATGTCGGAGTGTTGACCTATTTTTATTGATTTTGAGAGGGGTTCTCTGTGCCTCCTGGATTTTGATGCCTGTTTCCTTCCCCACATTAGGGAAGTTCTCTGCTATTATTTGCTCCAATATACCTTCTGCCCCTCTCTCTCTTTCTTCTTCTTCTGGGATCCCAATTATTCTAATGTTGTTTCGTCTTATCGTATCGCTTATCTCTCGAATTCTGCCCTCGTGATCCAGTAGTTGTTTATCTCTCTTTTTCTCAGCCACTTTATTTTCCATCATTTGGTCTTCTATATTGCTGATTCTCTCTTCTGCCTCATTTAACCTAGCAGTTAGTGCCCCCATTTTTTATTGCACCTCATTAATAGCCTTTTTGATTTCGACTTGGTTAGATTTTAGTTCTTTTATTTCTCCAGAAAGGGTTTCTCTAATAACTTCCATGCTTTTTTCAAGCCCAGCTAGTATCTTTAAAGTCATGATTCTGAACTCTAGGTCTGACATTGCACTAATGTCCGTATTGATTAGGTCCCTGGCAGACGGTAGTACCTCTTGTTCTTTTTGTTGAGGTGATTTTTTTCGTGTTGTCATTTTGTCCAGAGGAGAATAGATGAATGAGAGAACAGAATGCTAACAGGTTAACAACGTCCCCAGAAAATATACTCTAAACAAATCAGAAAAGACCTGAAACCTGGGGAAAAGAACGGGAAAGAAAGGAAAAAGAAAGAGAAAAAAAAAGATAAAAACAAACAAAAACAGAACAAAAAAAAAACAGAATATGATCAAATATGATCAGGCTGGTGCATAGATCAGTGCCACACACTAGATTTTGGGTGTATTATCGTCTGTTAGAAGAAACTGCCTCCTAAAATTTAAAAAAAAAAAATTTTATTTATTTATTTGAGAGAGAGAGAATGAGAGATAGAGAGCATGAGAGGGAAGAGGGTCAGAAGGAGAAGCAGACTCCCTGCTGAGCAGGGAGCCCGATGTGGGACTCGATCCCGGGACTCCAGGATCATGACCTGAGCCGAAGGCAGTCGCTTAACCAACTGAGCCACCCAGGCGCCCCGCCTCCGAAAATTTTAAAGAAAGAAAGACTTATATATGTACAAAATAAGGATTGATATGATGAAGGGATGGAATATGACTGTAAAAATGAAAAGTATAAACAATTTTAGAAAGGAATTGATCAGAAGGTGTTTGAAAAAATAAAGAAGAGTATTTAAAAAAAAGGAAAGAAAGAAAGAAAGAAAAAAAGGGGGAGAGAATGTGATCAGGCAGGAGACTGGAAAAAAGCCATACACTAGAGATTTAGGGCATATTTTGATATGTTAGAAGAAACTGTATCTCAAAATTTTAAAGAGAGAACAACTTATATATATATGCCAAAAATAAAGGTAACTACTATGAAGGGATAGAATATGACTCTAAAAATGAAAACTAAAAATGTTTTTTTTTTAGAAAGAGATTGATAAGATGTTGGTTGGAAAAGGGAAAAAGAAAAATTCAAAAAAAATAAAAAATAAAAACAGTTAAAAAAATTAACTTTGAAAGACTAATGAATCATGGTAAAAAAAAAAGCCATGAATTCTATGTGCAGTATTCCCCTAGTGCTGGAGTTCTCCTGTTCTCATTGATCCGTAAACTTGGTCTTGGCGGGCTGTTTGTGCAGATCTTCTGGGGGACGGGCCTGTTGCCATGGTTCCCAAAAGTCTTTGCTGGAGGCGGAATAGCCCTGCCCTTGCCTGTCCCGGCTAAGTAATCTACTCGGGTTTGCTCTCAGGAGCTTTTGTTCCCTGCAAGCTCTCGGTACAGCATTGGAGGACGACAGTGAAAATGGCGGCTTCCCAATCTCTGCCCAGGAGGAGCCGAGAACTCGGGGCCCCACTTCTGGGTGCGCCCCCAAAGAAAAGCAGTCACTCCCGTCTCCCCGGTCTCCGGCCGCACTCCATGCTCACCCGGCCTGTGACCGAGCGTTTCTATCTCTGGCACCCGACCCCGTGCGGAGCCTCCAAACCCAGCAGATCCCTGCGGTGCGCTCCCGCGCTGCTCCTCCCAGGGGAGGAAGGGGAGTCTCCCCGGCTCTGCCGCTTGTTGGGTCCCTGCTGGAGGAGCAGTGGTCCGACTGTCACCGATCACAGTCTATGGCAACCCCGAGCTGAGAGCCCGCGCCTTGGCTCCGTCTCTGCAGCCGGCTTCCCTGCTCCGATACCTGGGAGCTCTGCTGCACTCAGACATCCCCGGTCTTTCTGTGACCCCGAGGGTCCTGAGACCACACTGTCCCGCGAGGGTTCCACCCCCCGCTTAGCCACTGCAGCGACGTCCCTCAGCGGAGCCGACTTCTGAAAGTTCCGATTTTGTGCTCCGCGGCTCTAGCACTTGCCAGAAGCGGCCGACGGAGGCCCCCCTCCCCCACCGTCTATCCTCCCGAATATCTCTTCGGATTCACTTCTCCGCACGTCCTACCTTCCAGAAAGTGGTCGCTTTTCTGTTCAGAGTGTTGTTGCTATTCTTTTCTTCGAGCTTCTGTTGAGTTCATAGGTGTTCAGAATGGTTTGATCCCTATCCAGCTGAATTCCTGAGACCAGACGAAATCCAGGTCTACTCCTCCGCCATCTTGCTCCGCCCACCACAATGTTAATCATTTTTAAAGTTAGTAGTTAATAAAACTATTGTCCACTGACTCTTCTCTGGCAAAGTCTAATAAAGACTGGGATCCTCTACTGAAAAGGGGCACAGACTCTCAGACCTGTGGGGATGTCTGTTCTCTGGTCTGTAGGAGTCTGCTTCCTGGGGACGAGGACCCTGTGACCAGAGCCTTTCAGAGACGTGGCTCTGCTCTGCACATCAGCCCTAACACAGGGGAGACGCTGGCCTAGAGACCCTGGGCTGGGAGGCGGCTGAGCAAGTGTTGAGGCCCTGTCTCCTCAGGTAGCCTCAGGTAGCCTCAGGTATCCACACCCTGAATCAAGGTTTTTGGTATTTTCCCCTGGAACTTGCTGCCACACCTAAGTACATGGTCTGTGAGTTTGTGATAAAAGCCCTAGTCCCATTCAACCTCTTGCTTTGTTTTTCATAGGTTGGTGTTTGAATCTCTACAGTTCTGTTCCTGATATCTCTCCATTCCAACCACTGATTTGGAAAAGTGGGAATCAGAAAAGGAAAACAAGAGTCAGTCTCTTTTATGGGCTGGGCCTTGGGTTCCCTCACTTGGTTCTTGGGTTCTTTTTTAACATTGGTAAGTGTGGACACCACTGAATATGATGATATGATGAAAAGTGTGGACACCACTGAATATGATGATATGACGATTCCCAACTGCATACAAATAAAAACGGATTTGGTGGGTTGTGGGGGGCACCTGGTTGGCTCAGTCAGTTAAGTGTCTGACTCTTGGTTTCAGCTCAGGTCATGACCTCAGGGTCGTGAGATCAAGTGCCACACTGGGCTCCATGCTGGGCATGGAACCTGCTTGAGATTCTCTCTCCCTCTGCCCCTCCCCCCCCAACATAACGGATGGAACCAAAGCTCCAGAGCTCACTAAAATACAGAATAAACCAGCCACGGTCCTCCATCATCTGAAGGGCACTGACATCTCAGGCGCAGCCCGGCCTAGCGCTCCAGCCCAGGTCACAGGGCTAAGGAGCAGTCCCAGGGTTCTGGAGTGTGGAGGGAAGAGGAAGGTGAATCCAAGGCCCCTGCCCTCAGCCAGCCTAGCAGACCCTGCCACTTCTCATGGCCACTAAATCCTCTACCTTCGGCTGTGCTTTCCTGTTTTCTACCTACATATTGTGTGTGTGTGTCTAAATACATAATAGATTAATTAATATATTATTTGTTATGTATCTAATTATATTAAATATATCAAATATAATGTATATTAATATGTAATTGTATAATACATAATATGTATGTACATGGTGTGTGTATACATGTATATAAGATAGATTTATATTACCTTAGTGCAATTTATTCTTCAATTTTACCCCAGATGTTAGCTGGATTTCCCTTTTCTTCTCAGAGATATAGACTTGGACTCTACCATTTGCATAGCTTTTGAAGGTCTGAAGACCTCCCAAGAATTTTTCTTTTTTTTTACTCCCAAGAATTTTTCTAATACCCAGGCACACTTTTTAAAAACATCTGCCTTGGAATCATAACACACAAACAAAAAATGCAAGTGTCTTCAGCATCCAGCACAATGAAACTCCACCTGCTACATTTCCATACAGTGTGCAGTTTCTGCTTAGGATCCAGAAGCATCCCTCCTGCTCCCTTCCAGCACTGACCAAGATCTCCTCTCCTGTGTGCACCCGGAGGGCAGCCACTCTGTGACTCCTAACAGCCCTGATTACTTCCTCTGGGCACACTTTTGTGTGCTTCTGTATATTTACTCAATTCATCCTCCCAGTCATCCGGTGAAAACACACTATTATTGTCATCCTACAGAAGATGAGGAAACAAGGGAGCATGGTATTTATGTTATTTGCAAGGACACCGCTCTTGAAGAGTAGAGCTGGGATCCAACCCACAGACTCTGGTTCCAGAGTCACGTTCTTCAACTGAATATCGTGGTCACTGATCAACAGTCCAAACCAATGGAGTTGGATGTGTCAAAGAATAACCATTTGCCTCTACATAGCACTTTGCAGATGGCTTTCCGCTTGCTCTAAGAGTTTGCATTTTCTAAATTGCATCTGGGAGCCCTGTGAGGAGGCATGAAGCTTGGAGAAGGGGAGGGACTTGCCCAAGGGCCAGAGCTGGTAAGCAGCAGAGTCAGATTTGAGTACAGCATAGACTAGAAACCATTACTGATTTCTCCTTGTCACAAAGGACAGGAGAAACCTGAGGCCAGGAGGGTCACATGAGCAGCCGTCCTCCCTCCAAGCAGGTGGTGCTGAGCTTAAGTGAAGTCCAAGTCTTTCCATGTCTCTCAGACTCCTTGCACTCTTACTGAGGACAAAACATGTGCCCAGGACCCAGACAGCCTCTGTAGGGACAGGAGACAATTAGGGGGAAGAAGGAGGCCCAGGTGAGCAGGGTAGAGGTTCTCCGTGAATCCAGGACTTCAGTGGGGTGACTTGTAGGCACTTGCTCTGTCCTCACAGCCCAGAACAACCTTGGGAGAAGGGACCCTGTTCTCCACTCAGTGCTTCAGACACCCAATTTCACACAGTGTAGGTATCTCGGGTGAATTTATATGTCAAAAAAAATGTGCATGTGTAAATATCATGCTGTTCCCTCACTGTGAAAAGGAAGGGTCTTTTTGATGGAAACAAAATGGTCTTATTTCCAACTCTTCAATCACATATGAGGCATTCCAAAGAATTTCCACCTACAACTTTATGTCAGGTTGAAATGACATATCTCAGTCTGTGCAGAGTACAAGGGGTTTGGGAGGTTCAGGGCTCACTAACTTGCTGGGTTTTGCAATATTTCATCTTACACTCCTATCAGAGGAAATGTTGAGCACACACCTGCGATGTGTTTACTTATCTTTATGCACTATTGTTACGCATTTTATAATATGTATATATACCACAACTATAAAATATTATGTGTGTTATAAAACATACACTCTATGCTACTAACAAAAATTTTTAGCAATAAGTAATCTATAAAACTTTTTCAATTATATTTGCTGTTATTATTAAATAGGCATAAACACTTGCCTTCCCAAAAATATCATGATTAAATGTTATGAAAGGTAATAACAACATTAATAACACTTTGGTGAGAGGAATGTGATTGAAAATAAGTCTTTTCCGACATTATGGTTTGATCATTTATAATATAGTGACTTGATAGTCTGGACTTGAGAACAATGTATTTCTGCATATTTTAATAGTTATTATGAAATATGTAGGCACAAACATCATCATTACTTGATTTGGATGGTGATAAAGAAAACCTCTCCAATATACAAAGATAGAAGTTGAGGAAGATAGTTGTTGGCTACTTTTTCCAGTTCTTGCTAGGGTACAGTATTTTCATGTTGCCAAGAGGTATGGCCTTACTCTCAAGATTCACTTGCTCCTGATGAGGTCCCATTCTGTGGTTCTTTTGTATGTTCCCTCCAAAGAGCTAGACAGAAAATGTTTTGTAGATCCTGGCATGTGGATTTGCCCTTTCTTCTGCTACCAACTTCTCCCCACACAAGAAGTCCACATCAACAGGTGGGTGATGTCTGGTGGAGACTTTCCCTTTGAAGGAAGTCACATGACCCCTTCATCTGATGAAAGAACACCACTTATTTTTTATTGATACAAGACACCCAATTTGGGAATTAATGAAGAAGGACAATGATCATGTTTGTGCCAGAATAAGAGTTTATTAGGAAGTTAACAAGGGACCCTGACTGCATCTCCAAAGACCAAAAGAGTGATGAGGAAGATTTTTCCCAACAGCTTTATAACCTGCCTATCAGCTCCATCATCCATTACTTTCATGCGATTATTTTGAAATCACATTTAGATAAGTGTTTGTTCAAGCATAACATGTTACACAAGTGTGTCATTGTGATAATAGACATTGCATGATCCCGCTGTAGATTTCTCTATATGTTCAGAAGACAGAACGAGCTGGTAAGGAGGCTATGCAGTCTAAAGAACCAAGCCAGGTAATTCAGTGAAAGGCGGAGTTAACACCTAGAAGCTGGTGCTGGTAGAAATTCTTCCTTTGTCCAAAGTGTGGTCACCAAAGTGTGAAATAGAGTTGAGATGTGACTTTGGAACTCTTCTCCTCCTCCTGGCACCGGGGCCTCTAGCGAATAAAGGTGTTGCAAGGTCCGCACCGGGCACGTTGGGCACAAGGATTGGAGACACAAGGCCCAATGGGCTTCTCACATGCATTGGTTGTAGCACATGGGTTGCAGGGGAGCCTGCAGACAGAAGACCATGAGGGCCAGTTAGGGGAAAATGAGCTGAAGAGATAGGAAAATACTAAATGCACTTTGTATAAGAATATAGCACTTCCCCAGACTGCCTCCAACCAAAAGCTTGAAATTATCGATTTGTTTCCATCAAGATGACTTTTCATTCCCACAGCAACCTCATGCATCCCCAAGGGAAATAGTACTAGCTTTCCACTCACTTGCAGTCCTCGCTCTCCAGCAGGCCCCGGTACGTGTTGATCTCACACTCCAGCCGGGCCTTGACGTCCAACAGCACCTGGTACTCCTGGTTCTGCCGCTCCAGGTCACACCTGATCTCAGCCAGCTGGGACTCCACGTTGCTGATCATGCACTGCACCTGGCCCAGCTGGGAGCTGTAGCGCGCCTCCGTCTCCGTCAGCGTGTTCTCCAGGGAGTCCCTCTGTGCGGGGAAGAWAAAGAATGTCACAGAGCCGCTCCTCAGGGGGCTTCTCCATGGGGTTCCAGAGAAGTCCCAGGCTTCATGAGGTCAGGAGAGTGTGGACAGGACCCTGAACAACACCCACCAGGTTGTGCTGGGCCTGCAGCTCAATCTCCAGGGCATTGACCGTGCGTCTCAGCTCGATGATCTCCGCCTGGCAGGACTGCAGCTGCTCCGAGCTGGACACCACTTGCTTGTTCAGCTCCTCGGTCTGAAACAGCACAGGGGAGAAGACAGGGTCAGACCCTGCCGCAAGGGCCCCGAGGGGCCAAGGGTCCTGAGTGGCCATGCGCTGAGATGCCCACCTGGGTGGTGAACCATTCCTCCACGTCCCTGCGGTTGGTCTCCACCAGGGCCTCATACTGACTCCTGGTCTCGTTGAGCACACGGTTCAGGTCCACAGTGGGGGCTGCGTCCACCTCCACGTTGAGGCGGTCTCCAATCTGGCAGCGCAGGGTGTTGACTTCCTGAGGGAAGAAGAAGAATGAATAAGCCACAGAAATGTATCTACTCTCTATCTTCCTACTGTAGGAAAATGAGCACAACAAAAATGCACTGAGGCCCAAGACTGACACAGATATGATGTAGGAATAAACCGAAATAAGGATTACATCAACCTCTTTCCCAGAAACCTGAAAGAAGCTCACATTTCCAGTAAGACTAAGTCCAAACTCCCTGGCATATGCAGGTCCTACCTCATTTCTCATCACATCCCTATAGGTAATGCATGTCCAGCTATACCAGTGCATGGGCCAAATTCAATATATCTGCTCTACCACTTCTGTGTCTTTCCTCAGCCTCTTCCCCCAGATTGAAACATCCAAGTGTGAAATCCTCCTCCTTCCCATGACATGCCTGAGAAGAGTTCTTTGTCTCTTTCCAGGTAGGCTGGATTATTCCCTGAACATGCTGCTTGTACATCTCATATAGTACTTCTTTTCCTCTACCTGTATTATGTGTTGTCTTTACATGGCCACCTCCCCAGACTAGAATGGGAGCTCATTGAAGAGAGGTGCATGTCTTATTTCTCTTTTTCCTCCATCTCTCCAACTAATTCAGAAACTAACAGTGATGAGGAGAGAGCAGGGCTCAATAAATGGATGCCCTTCCTCAGCATCTCCAACCCCTGCCCAACCCTCCTCCAGCTGCTTGAGAATAAGCAACCTACCTCAGTCTATGCTATGGATATAGGATCATCATTCTCTGGCTGACCTTGAGTTCTTCAGAGAGGGGTCCCAACTCAAGAAGCCTGATGGCAATTGCCTCCTGGTTGCCGATGCTAAAGTCTTGGCTCTGAAGCCTACTTTTTTTTTCCTTTTCCTCTTACCTCCTCGTGGTTGCTCTTGAGGCTCAGCAGCTCCTCCCGCAGGGACTCCACCTGGGCCTCCAGGTCAGACTTGCACAGGGTCAGCTCATCCAGGATCCTGCGCAGGCCGTTGATGTCCGACTCCACAAGCTGCCTCAAGCCCAGCTCAGTGTGGTACCTGCACATACAGATCAGAGTGGGAGGATGAGGCAGGAAAGAATCCCATTCCCCCTGTCCTGTGTCTTGTGGATGGGCTGGTCTCAATCTCTTTTAGCTAATACAGTTTACTGCCTCTTTTCTCCCATGTTTCCCTCAGGCTCTGCACAGATAGACTGGAGAGACTCCTGACTTACCCTAACACCAGAAGGTGCCCACAGGGATTCATTAAATTGAGTTTCTCATTTTCCTCTCTATTTTGTTGGTTAATATGCCACTATTCCCCAAGAACCAATCCATTCCCCAAGAATAGTTCATGTCAATCTCTGAATTTGGGAGTTTAAGGAGGCCTTCCAGAAATACCAATATAGACTGAAGAGCATGCAGCATATGAGTCTGGATTTCTGTTTGAAAATGGTTTTATATAAAGCCAGGCTTGAGAAGAGAAATGAAAAGGGTGAGATGGCTGCCTCTTCCCTTCCAGGAAATGTCCCATAAGACCATGAGAGAGCCACAGGGGTCTTAAAGGTCACCTAGCCTGAAAGTCTCAACGTACTTGGTTCTGAAGTCATCAGAGGCCAATTTGGCATTGTCAATCTGCACCACCAGCCTGGCGTTCTCAGACTTGGCACACAGAATCTGAAAACAAGAGCCTACTATGAGGGCCACTTGAACTTGAAAATGTCTTATTGTTCAAGGACAGTCAGCGGCTGTTGCACCCCCACATGGCACCCCCTCACCTTCTGCTGGAGCTCCTCGATGGTCCGGAAGTAGGACTGATAGCTGGGGCACACAAAGGGCACCTGCTGCTGGCACCACTCCCGGATGCGGCTCTCCAGCTCTGCGTTCTCCCGCTCCAGCTGGCGCACCTTCTCCAGGTAGCTGGCCAGGCGGTCGTTCAGGAACTGCATGGTCTCCTTCTCGCTGCCATTGAAGGAGCCCTCGCAGAACCAGCCACAGTTGCCCACGTTGGCAGGGATGTTGCAGGCCCCGGGCAGGGTGCAGGTGTGGCAGCTGGGGGGCACGCAGGGCCGGGAGGAGCAGGTGGAGCGGCAGCTCAGGTTGGGCAGGCAGCAGTTGTGAGGCATGGTTCAGGGAGAGGTGATGGAGAGCAGGTAAGCCAATACAGGTGGATGTGGTGAGGTTTGAGTCTCTCCTTCCTCCATGGTCCTTTTATACCCTTATTGGTGGGTGGGGGTTGGCATACAGCATAGTTTCCCTTCCTAATGCTTCAGCTAATTTTTTCTCCAAAATATGCTAGTTAGATGCCTCCAAAGAGTCCCCTCAACCCATAAAATTATTCCATTCAGCTTGTGTCACACCAGGTTCCTCCTAGGTGCTAGTGGCTGGTAAAATCAGAGTTTCATCAGATGGCTTCAAAGGAGACAGAATCATCATAATCCCAATGGCTCTCCCCATTACTCAGAGGGGAGGAGAGCCAGGGACATGGGGTGGAGTTGTCTGGTACTCCTCACCCATGAGGTTCTGCTACTAGATTCCCTGGAAAGAGAGTCTAGAGTGAACAGTCTTCCAGCTGGCCCTCTTTTCCCAGGCCTACCCATTTTTCAGTGTTCGGTTCAACTTGTCTTCATAGCAGAAACTTGTCCTGTATTAGCTGCAAGGATCCTGAGCCCTACTCATGAGAGTATTAATTGGGGCTTAGGGAATTTATCAATACATGGAGATTGAAAATAATGGAGTGTTCATGGCTGAGAAGTGAAACTGGCTAAATGGATAGAATAACACCAAAGCAGAGATCAGCAAACTGGGGCCCACAAGCCAAGTTCAGCCTGCTGCCTTTTTTTCTAAATAAATGAATGTGGCACATACCCATGTTCATTAGGTATTATCTATGGCCACTTTCCATCTACAACAGCAGAGTTGAATAGTTCTAACAGAAACCATATGGCTTGCAGAACCTAAATTATTTACTATCTGGCCGTTTATAGAAGAAGTTTACCAAACTGTACTGGAGCAACAATCTCCCTAAAGATGAGACAGAGAAGAAATATCTAGAAATAAAATTATGCCTGGAATAGTCCACAGAGAGAGTTCAAGTGGTAGTGTTGAAGTATAAATATGAAGCATAATACTTCAGACTCAAGAAGAATGGAAAACTAGAATAAAGAGCTCAGAGCTATCTTTGTATCTATGGTGACCTTATCTCAAGATCTCTGGAAATTTCTCTTACCTAATCCCTAAAGTTAATCTTTCTGAGAACACTGTACATCCCTAAAGGTGTGACTCTGTCCGCCTGAGATGCTCCCAGAACAAGTCAAAACCCATGAGAATGCACCTTCACTCTATCATCCCTAGAGTGTACACCTCTCTATCAACTCTGAGATCAGATACCCTTGGATACTTCCAAACTCTTGGGAGTCTCCCTATTGCCCAATAAAGAATCTTAATAAAGTAGCCCTCCTCATTCACCTTCTATTCTTTGTCACTTTATCTGTCCTTTGTTCTACACAGAAACAAAATCTTGGGCTCAGGCAGAAGTCCCAAAAAAATTATTTGTGCAACACAATATAAGGATGTGTCCAGATTTCAAAGGAAGTATGAAGGTAACAGAAAAGCACACATTTTAATCTAACCTATCTGAGTTCACATTCTTACCGATGACATGAGCTCAGAGAAGTGAGTTTCGTTTTTTGACTCATTTTCTTCATCTCTTAAATTTAAGTAGTAATATGCTGCCCACCTCATAGTTTTGTTGTAAAATGTAAGTAATATATTATGTGTGAATACGGATCAGGGTGGGAGTGATGATTATTTCCATAACCTTCCTCCTTATTGTTGGCCCAGATGGCTCAGATGTAGAATTTTCTGAAAATCCAATTCTGTTAAGCAGACACCTGGGCACATTGCCCATGCCAATCCAATGGTGATAAGACCTCATTCACCTACCTTGCAAACGCTAGAGGCACAGTACTACATTCATGAATTAATCAACAAAAATGCAAATTTTAACATTAACTTGGTAGCCAGAATAGGAAGTTGACAGAGAGCTCATTGTCCCTACATTCTCCGATATGTTACTGATATTGTGGATTCGATTATCCTATTTGGGGTCATTCTTGAGGAGGACATGTTCTCTACATGGGGTTGCATTGCCACCAAAGCCTCCTTTCTTGTACTGGCATGGAAATGGGCTCTACTAACTTCCTGGGAATCCCCCAGCCTTGTGTTCCTGTGCTAACATCCATGATAATGATGATGGTGGTTTTGGTGATGCTGATGATGTTACTTACCACTTCATGAATACTGATTCTATGCCAAACAATGCACTAAGTGCTATGGCACATTTCTCATTTGACTCTCCCAACATGCCTATAAGATTGGCCTATAAAATTATTCCCATTTTATAGATAAATTAACAGATTGGGAAAGGCTCAGAATTTTCCCAAGACACAGCCAATAAGTGGCAGAGCTGGGATTTGAACAATTCACTGTCTAACTCTTGAGCTTGAATATCTAAACACAGTGGAAACATTTGGCATACAAGTTTCTCTGATTTTGTGAGGGGAAGGAAATCTTAGATTCCTTTCTTCCCATTGCCCCTCTCTTTATAGTTTTTGGCTTCTGATTCCCACTGGAGCCCTGTACCCACCCCTTCCCAACCCCCATCAGTCCTCCAAAGGCCTCTCTGCCCAAAGGCCTCTCTCACCCAGCTACTCTCAATGGTACCCTTCTGAACCAAAACCAATTACACTTATTTACTTTTCTTCACAGGCAAACGGCTGTCCTTTTGCATGACTGGTTGATATGTCCAGGTTGGAAATTAGATTGCCTTTTCTTAGCATCTAAAAAAAAAAATCAAAATGCACAATGGCATGACCTAGGGTGATTTAGAATCTGGGAGAAAGCCTATTTGCCTCACCCTGAACATTTAGCCCTATAAAAGTTCACTTCAGAAGTAGGGTCTATTTCCTAAGAATCAAAGAACTCTAAAGCTAGAAAGACCTGAATTTATGGAAGAGAAAACTGAGGCCCAGATGGTGAGGCAGGAAAGAAATGAATAGCAATATGTCACTTCCTCATCAGGTAGTCTACTAGGACCCTTCACATATGGTATTCCATCTTCACCCCAAACTTTGGATGTTTCAATGTCATCGATAAAGAATCTGAGAAGAAAGTGAACTTGTCCAAAATGACACAAGTAAGTAGACTCAAGTTTGCTGGGCCCATCCTGCCTCACTGTGAAGTAGAGAGATGAGACACTGGCATAGGCCAGGATGTGACAAAACATGACAACTGGAAGAAAACAGAGGTAGCTCATGAATTCCAATGCCAGCTCTGAGCACGCACAGGAAGACACACCTAGGCTTCCTACATATTGCTTTGCTCCTCAGTAAACTGGAGGTTAAAAAGTGACAAATCCCACAAGCTTGTGATGAGGCGTGCCTCCTGGAAGTAATGAGATGGACTTTTACAGAGAAAAATGCTGCACATTCCTGGACAGTCCTGCTCTTCCTACAGACACTGACAGCAGCTTCAGACCTCAAAGCACTCAAATGATGACTCTGACCCCAGATATAAAGATGCAAAAAATGCCTTAGCTGTACCGATAACAAATATGAATTTTCAGGGAAACAGGAAAAGAATCAGCAAAAATTTTCAGGACATATGCTTGGGGATGGGTCAAGTATCTGAGAATGATATTTCCAGTGGGCTAAGAGTTCAAACCAGGACAGCCAAGAGCCAATTAAATAGATCACAAAAGAGCACTGGACATGCCAACTGAGAAGGGCGTGGGGCCCCATCCGAAGATGGGCCTGGAGCCAAAGAGTATCAAATAATGTTGAGTAGAGCATATACTCCAGGTGCAGAGCTAGGTGGGGGATTTAAAGAGGGAAACAGTGGTGAAAGACAACAGGATGGTATACAAATTCTACTGTTGGGCATGAAACAACAACAACAAAAATGACTATGCTTTTCTATTCTTAAGAAGCTTCTCTATATATTAAGTCATCAATAATCAAAATAATAGTCCTAATAAAAATATCTGGTTTGCAAAGTGTTTCCATAAATACTGTCTTCCATGATCCTCTTGGCAAGCGTATAAAGCAGGTAGAGAAGAGATTGTTACCTCCACTTTGGGGAAACTGAGGCTCAGAGAATTTACATGTCTTGTCCAAGGACACAGAGCTGATGAGAGGATAAGTGAGAACTAGAACCCTAGTTTTGGCAAGTGGGTCACAACCTGGCTCATTAGAACCACCTGTAGAGATTCTAAAATTCCCACTACACCCCAGTGTTCATAACAGCAATGTCCACAATAGCCAAACTATGGAAGGAGCCGAGATGTCCATTGACAGATGAATAGATAAAGAAGATGTGGTATATATACACAATGGAATATTACTCAGCCATCAGAAAGGATGAACCATTTACTTCGATGTGGATGGAACTGGAGGGTATTATGCTGAATGAAATAAGTCAATCGGAGAAAGACAATTATCATATGGTTTCACTTATACGTGGAATATAAGAAAGAGCGCAGAGGATTCTAAGGGAAGAGAGGAAAAACTGAATGGGAAGAAATCAGAGAGGGAGACAAACCATGAGAAACTCTTAACTCCAGGAAACAAACTGAGGGTTGCTGGAGAGGAGAGGAGTGGGGGGATGGGGTAACTGGGTGATGGTCATTAAGGAGGGCATGTGATGATCTGATGTGATGAGTGCTAGGAGTTATACGCAACTGATAAATTATTGAACACTACATCTGAAACTAATGATGTACCACATGTTGGCTAATTGAATTTAAATTTAAAAAATAAGATTAAAAAATAAAAATAATAAATAATAAAACTCCCAGTGGCCAGACTACATCCCAGACCAGTTAAATCAGACTCTCTAAGGGCAAATTCAGGTTTCAGCACTTTTTTTAAGTTCCTAGGCGATTCCAAAGTACCACCAAGGTGGAGAACAACTGTCCTCATGTGTGATAATGATGACAGAGTACCTGGAAACAATTTAAAAACCACATGGAAGTATTTAAGGGGATGTAGAACACATTTATTTACAAAATTATGGTTCGGTTACAGGGATTGAGATTTCTGTTTTGAAAAAAAAAAAAAAAGACAGAATTTACAGATCCAAATAGTTTTGCCCCTGGCCAGAATCTTCCTTTGTTCTAGTGATTGCTTCTCTGTTCAAAGCATGTTTTGGAGTTTTGTGTTTTGGGAGTGTCTGTATCTTTTTAATATCCAGTTTGTTGATAGCAAACCTTTGTCTTTTAAGGATGGATTTGATTTTTTGGAAGCCATTCAACAAGAAACTTTATGAATAAGATGGACAATCAAGGTAGATAATTTTAAAAGCACCTCCATATGATTGTGGCTCATAATTGATCTGAGACTTGCCAAAATTAAGTGGAATCTGTGTGTAAGGAACAACTATGAAGAATGTAATTGACCTGGATATATTCATTCTGCCCTGATTTTTTAATCATTCTCCATACTTTATAGTGAAGTCATATGCATCTATTAATTGAACCTGGTCCAAATCTCATAATTACTAATAACCAACTGTGATTTTGAGCAAATTTCCAAGCTTCAGTTTCCTCATTTGTTAAAACAAGTTTATTTGAAGCATTTTATAAGGATTAAGATAAGTTCCTAATATTTTGCCTAACCCATAGCTGATATTCAGCAGATGTGAGCTGTATTAGTTTCCTATTACTCCCTTCCCAAATCATTACAAATTTAGTGGCTTAAACCAACACAAATTATTATGCTAAAGTTCTATAGGTCAGAAGCCTAAGTTTTACTCTCATTGGGAGTAAAATTAAGAAAAAAGTTTACAATAACACCCAAAAGAATAAAATACTTAAGAATAAATGTAACCAAGGAGGCAAAAGACTTGTACAGTGAAAACTGCAAAACAGTACCAAAAGAAATTAAGGAAGATGCAAGTAAATGGGAAGATCTCCTGTATTTGTGGATGACTTAGTATGTTTAAGATGGCAGTATTGGGGGGCAGAGCAAGATGGCAGAGGAGTAGAAGACCTGGATTTTGTCTGATCTCAGGAATTCAGCTGAATAGGGATCAAACCATTCTGGAGACCGAAGAAGAGAGTAGCAACAGCTCTCTGAACAGAGAAGTGACCACTTACTGGAAGTCATCTTCGATCCCTTCATTGTATCAACCCTTATTTTGTACATATATAAGTCGTTCTTCCTTTAAAATTTTAGGAGGCACTTTCTTCTAACAGACCAAAATACGCCCAAAATCTAGTGTGTGGCACTGATCTATGCAATAGCCTGATCATATTTGATCATATTCTGTTTTTTTTTCTATTGTTCTGTTTTTATTTTTATCTTTTTCTTTTTCTTTTTTTTTTTCTTTCTTTCTTTCCCTTTCTTTTCACCTTGTTTCAGGTCTTTTCTGATTTGTATAGAGTATATTTGCTGGGGACATTGTTAACCTGTTAGCATTTTGCTCTCTCATTCATCTATTCTCCTCTGGACAAGATGACAACAAGAAAAAAAATCACCTCAGCAAAAAGAACAAGAGGTAGTACTGTCAGCCATGGACCTACTCAATACGGACATTAGTACGATGTCAGACCTAGAGTTCAGAATCATGACTTTAAAGATACTAGCTGGGCTTGAAAAAAGCATGGAAGTTATTAGAGAAACCTTTCTGGAGAAATAAAAGAACTAAAATCTAACCAAGTCAAAATCAAAAAGGCTATTAATGAGGTGCAATAAAAAATGGGGGCACTAAATGCTAGGATAAATGAGGCAGAAGAGAGAATCCGCGATATAGAAGAACAAATGATGGAAAATAAAGAGGCTGAGAAAAAGAGAGAGAAACAACTACAGGATCACGAGGGCAGAATTCGAGAGATAAGTGATACGATAAGACGAAACAACATTAGAATAATTGGGATCCCAGAAGAAGAAGAAAGAGAGAGACGGGCAGAAGGTATATTGGAACAAATAATAGCAGAGAACTTCCCTAATGTGAGGAAGGAAACAGGCATCAAAATCCAGGAGGCACAGAGAACCCCTCTCAAAATCAATAAAAATAGGTCAACACCCCGACATCTAATAGTAAAACTTACGAGTCTCAGAGACAAAGAGAAAATCCTGAAAACAGCTCGGGAGAAGAGATATGTAACCCACAATGGTAGAAACATTAGATTGGCAACAGACCTATCCACAGAGACCTGGCAGGCCAGAAAGGACTGGCAGGATATCTTCAGGGCAATAAACGAAAAAAATACGTAGCCAAGAATACTATATCCAGCTAGGCTCTCATTGAAAATTGAAGGAGAGATAAAAAGCTTCCAGGAAAAACAAAAACTAAGGAATTTGCAAACACGAAACCAGCCCTCCAAGAAATATTGAAAGGAGTCCTCTAAGCAAAGAGAGAGCCTAAAAGCAGCATAGATCAGAAAGGAGCACAGACAATATACAGTAACAGTCACCCTACAGGCAATACAATGGCACTAAATTCATACCTTTCAATAGTTACCCTGAATGTGAATGGGCTAAATGCCCCAATCAAAAGACATAGGCTATCAGATTGGATTAAAAAACAAGACCCATTAATATGCTGTCTGCAAGAGACCGATTTTAAACCCAAAGACACCCCCACATTGAAAGTGAGGGGGTGGAAAACCATTTACTATGCTAATGGACACCAAAAGAAAACTGGGGTGGCCATCCTTATATCAGACAAATTAGATTTTAAAATAAAGACTGTAATAAGAGATGAAGAAGGACACTATATCCTACATAAAGGGTCTATCCAACAAAAAGATCTAACAATTGTAAATATCTATGCCCCTAACATGGGAGCAGCCAATTATATGAGGCAATTAATAACAAAAGCAAAGATACACATTGACAACAATACAATAATAGTGGGGGACTTTAATACCCCCCTGACTGAAATGGACAGATCATCTAAGCAAAAGATAAACAAGGAAATAAAGACTTTAAATGACACACTGGACCAAATGGACTTCACAGACATATTCAGAACATTCCATCCCAAAGCAACGGCATACACATTCTTCTCTAGTGCCCATGGAACATTCTCCAGAATAGACCACATCCTAGGTCACAAATCAGGGCTCAACTGGTCCCAAAAGATTGGAATTATTTCCTGCATATTTTCAGACCACAGTGCTTTGAAGCTAGAACTCAATCACAAGAGGAAAGTCGGAAACAACTCAAATACATGGAGGCTAAAGAGCATCCTATGAAAGAATGAATGGGTCAACCAGGAAATTAAAGAAGAATTAAAAAAATTCATGGAAACCAATGAAAATGAAAACACAACTGTTCAAAATCTTTGGGATACAGCAAAGGCAGTCCTGAGAGGAAAGTATATAGCAATACAAGCCTTTCTCAAGAAACAAGAAGGGTCTCAAATACACAACCTAACCCTACACCTAAAGGAGCTGGAGAAAAAACAGCAAATAAAGCCTAAACCCAGCAGGAGAAGAGAAATGATAAAGATCAAAGCAGAAATCAATGAAATAGAAACCAAAAGAACAGTAGAACTGTTCAACGAAACTAGGAGCTGGTTCTTCGAAGGAATTAACAAGATTCATAAACCCCTGGCCATACTTATCAAAAAGAAAGGAGAAATGATGCAAATCAACAAAATCATGAATGAAAGAGGAGAGATCACAACCAACACCAAAGAAATACAAACAATTATAAGAACATATTATGAGCAACTCTATGCCAGCAAATTAGATAACCTGAAAGAAATGGGTGCATTCCTAGAGATGTATCAACTACCAAAATTGAACCAGGAAGAAACAGAAAATCTGAACAGACCTATAACCACAAGGAAATTGAAGCAGTCATCAAAAATCTCCCAACAAACCAAAGCCCAGGGCCAGATGGCTTCCCAGGGGAATTCCATCAGACATTTAAAGAAGAATTAATACCTATTCTCCTGAAACTGTTCCAAAAACTAGAAATGGAAGGAAAACTTCCAAACTCATTTTATGAGGCCACCATTGCCTTGATTCCAAAACCAGACAAAGACCCCATCAAAAAGGAGAATTACAGACCAATATCCTTGTTGAATATGGATGCAAAAATTCTCACCAAAATACTAGCCAACAGGATCCAACAGTACATTAAAAGGATTATTCACCATGACCAAGTGGGATTTATCCCTGGGCTGCAAGGCTGGTTCAACATCCGCAAATCAACCAACGTGATACAATACATTAACAAGAAAGAACAAGAATCATATGATCCTCTCAATAGATGCAGAAAAAGCATTTGACAAAGTACAGCATCCTTTCTTGATCAAAACTCTTCAGAGTATAGGGATAGAGGGTACATACCTCAATATCATAAAAGCCATCTATGAAAAACCTACAGTGAATATCATTCTCAATGGGGAAAAGCGGAGAGACATCCGCGGCAGGGATATCCACTCTCACCACTGCTATTCAACATAGTATTAGAAGTCTTAGCCACAGCAATCAGACAACAAAAAGAAATCAAAGGCATCCAAATCGGCAAAGAGGAAGTCAAACTCTCACTCTTTGCAGATGATATAATACTGTATGTGGAAAACCCAAAAGACTCCCCCCCAAAACTGCTAGAACTCATACAGGAAGTCAGTAAAGTAGCAGGATATAAAATCAATGCACAGAAATCAGTGGCATTCCTATACACCAACAACAAGACAGAAGAGAGACAAATCAAGGAGTCGATCCCATTTACAATTGCACCCAAAACTGTAAGATACCTAGGAATAAATGTAACCGAAGAAACAAAGGATCTGTACTCAGAAAACCATAAAATACTCATGAAAGAAATTGAGGAAGACACAAAGAAATGGAAAAACGTTCCACGCTCATGGATTGGAAGAACAAACATTGTGAAGATGTCAATGCTACCTAGAGCTATCTACACATTCAATGCAATCCCCATCAAAATACCATCCACCTTTTTTCAAAGAAATGGAACAAATAATCCTAAAATTTGTATGGAACCAGAAGAGACCCCGAATAGCCAGAGGAATGTTGAAAAAGAAAAGCAAAGCTGGCGGCATCACAATTCCGGACTTCCAGCTCTATTACAAAGCTGTCATCCTCAAGACAGTATGGTACTGGCACAAAAACAGACACATAGATCAATGGAACAGAATCGAGAGCCCAGAAATGGACCCTCAACTCTATGGTCAACTCATCTTTGACAAAGCAGGAAAGAATGTCCAATGGAAAAACAGACAGTCTCTTCAACAAATGGTGTTGGGAAAATTGGACAGCCACATGCAGAAGAATGAAACCGGACCATTTCCTTACACCACACACAAAAATAGACTCCAAATGGTTGAAAGACCTAAACATGAGACAGGAGTCCATCAAAATCCTAAAGGAGAACACAGGTAGCAATCTCTTCAACCTCAGCCGCAGCAACTTCTTCCTAGAAACATCGCCAAAGGCAAGGGAAGCAAGGGCAAAAATGAACTCTTGGGATTTCATTAACATAAAAAGCTTTTGCACAGCAAAAGAAACAGTCCACAAAACCAAAAGACAACTGACAGAATGGGAGAAAATATTTGCAAATGACATATCAGATAAAGGGCTAGTATCCAAAATCTATAAAGAACTTATCAAACTCAACACCCAAAGAACAAATAATCCAATCAAGAAATGGGCAGAAGACATGAACAGACATTTTTCCAAAGAAGACATCCAGATGGCCAACAGACACATGAAAAAGTGCTCAACATCGCTCGGCATCAGGGAAATCCAAATCAAAACCTCAATGAGATACCACCTCACACCAGTCAGAATGGCTAGAATTAGCAAGTCAGGAAATGACAGATGTTGGTGGGGTTGTGGAGAAAGGGGAACCCTCCTACACTGTTGGTGGGAATGCAAGCTGGTGCGGCCACTCTGGAAAACAGTATGGAGGTTCCTCAAACAGTTGAAAATAGAGCTACCATCTGATCCAGCAATTGCACTACTGGGTATTTACCCCAAAGATACAAATGTAGGGACCCGAAGGGGTACGTGCACCCCAATGTTTATAGCAGCAATGTCCCCAATAGCCAAACTGTGGAAAGAGCCAAGATGTCCATTGACAGAAGAATGAATAAAGAAGAAGTGGTATATATACACAATGGAATATTATGCAGCCATCAAAAGGAATGAGATCTTGCCATTTGCAACGACGTGGATGGAACTGGAGGGTGTTATGCTGAGTGAAATAAGTCAATCAGAGAAAGACATGTATCATATGACCTCACTGATATGAGGAATTCTTAATCTCAGGAATCAAACTGAGTTTTGCTGGAGGGGTAGGGGGTGGGAGGGATGGGGTGGCTGGATGATAGACATTGGGGAGGGTATGTGCTATATGGTGAGCGTTGTGAATTGTGCAAGACTGTTGAATCACAGATCTGTACTTCTGAAACAATGCAACATATGTTAAGAAAAAAGAAAAAGAAGAAGATAGCAATAGGGGAAGAATGAAGGGGAGTAAGTCGGAGGGGGAGACGAACCATGAGAGACGATGGACTCTGAAAAACAAACTGAGGGCTCTAGAGGGGAGGAGGGTGGGGGGATGGGTTAGCCTGGTGATGGGTATTAAAGAAGGCACGTTCTGCGTGGAGCACTGGGTGTTATGCACAAACAATGAATCATGGAACACTACATCAAGAACTAATGATGTAATGTATGGTGATTAACATAACAATAAAAATTTTTTTAAAAAAGAACAAAGTTAGAAAACTCACACTTTCTGATTTCAAACCTTAACTACAAAGTTATAGTATTCAAAACAGTGTGGCACTGGAATAAAGACAGACATTTGACCAACGGAATAGAATAAAAATCATCCTTCACATACATGATCAAATGATTTTCAAAAAGAATGCCATTCAGTGAAGGACAGTCTTTTCAATGAATGGTGCTGAAAAAACTGGATATTCACATGCAAAGAATGAAGTTAGACCCTTACCTCACACCATATACAAAACATGAACCCACAATGGATCATAGACCTAAATGTAAGAGCTAAAACTATAAAACTTTTAGAATAAACCGTAGAGGAAAACTTTATGACATTGGGTGTGGCAATGATTTCCTGGCCATGGCACCAAAGGCTCAGATAACAAAAGAAAAAATAGATAAAATGAACTCCATAAAATGTAAAAACTTGCCCACCAAAGGACACCATCAAGAGAGTGAAAAGGTGACCCACAGAATGGAAGAAAATATTTGCAAATTATATTTCTAATAAGGGATTAATATCCAGAACACATAAAAAAAACTCCTACAGCTCAACAACAACAAAACTAAACGACTCAATTAAACACATGGTCAGAAGACTTGAATAGACATTTCTCCAAAGATATACAAATGGTCAATAAGCACATGAAAAGATGCTTCAACATCACTAATCATCAGGGAAATGCACATCAAAACCACAGAGGTACCACTTCACACCCACTAGAATGGCTATTAGCAAAAACAAAAACAAACAAAAGACCCAGAATTTAAAAAAGTGTTGGTGAGGATGTGGAGAAATTGGAACCCTCATGCATGGTTATGTTGAATGGCACAACCTCAAACAATTAAACATAGAGTTACCATAGGATCCAGTAACTCCACTTTTAGGCGCATACACAAAAGAATTGAAAGCAGGGACTTGAACAGATATATATATAGCAGTGTTCACAGCAGCATTAATCTCAATAGCCAAAATACCCATCCATGGATGAATGGACAAACAAAATGTGATATATACAATGGAGTATTATCTAAGCTTTAAAGGTAACAAACTTCTGATACATGCTACAACATGAATGAGCCTTGAAAACATTATACCAAGTGAAATACACACAAAAAAAACCAAATACTGTATGATTCCACTTATATGAGGTACTTAGAGTAGTCAAATTCATACGGACAGAAAGTGGAATGGCAGTTAGCAGGGGCTTAGGGCAGAGGGGTTATGGAGTTTAATGAGGACAGAGTTTTAGTTCAGATTGGTGAGAAAGTTCTGGAGATGGATGGTGCTGATGAATGGACAACAATGTGAATGTACTGAATTAAACACTAAAAAAAAAGATAAAATGGTAAATTTTATGTTATATATATATATATTTTTTCCACAATAAAAAGAGAAAAACCAAGGTGTTGGCAGGACTATGTTCCTTTCTGGAGGCTCCAAGAGAGAATCCATTTCCTTTTCTTCTCCAGCATCTAAAGCTACCTACTTTCTTGCTCCCCTTCCTCCATCTTCAGATCCTGCATTGAGGGGTCTGGTCCTCATATCACATCGCTCTGACCTGTGTCCTCAGTCATATCTCCCTGTCCCTCTCACTATATTCTGCCTCCCCTTCCACTTTAAAGGACCCTTCTGATTACATTGGGCCCATTAGATAATCCAGTTTAATCTCCCCCATTTTAAAGTCAGCTGATTAGCAGCTTTAATTCCATCTGCACCTTTAACTTCCCTTTGTGTGCAACCTAACACATTCCTGGGTTCCAGAAAACAACATGGGCATCTTGCAGAGAAGGGGGACAGTCATGCCACTTACGACAGGAGCCATTAGCATTAATTTTGCATTACTGTAAAATAATATATGTAAGCAGAACTTGGAATAAAGGAACAAGCAAAATTAGGGAGGGCCTCTGAACTGAGCTTGACCTTGGATTGGAAGGAAATCACAGACACAGTAGCAGACCACATCACAGAAGAGATTCCAGGTCAGAGGCTGCTCACGAACCAATCAGGTGTGCAAATCTGAATCCATCCTGGAATTTGAGCTTTAAAAATAAGGGTCTGGGGGGACAATTATGGTAGAAACAATAAACAGTTGCTTTATCAAATATATATATGTAATTTCAATCCGTTTGGTCATTTCAGTACACAAGACTGTGTTTCATCAAAGTGGGGTCTGATATCTGCCTCAGAAAGCCTGGTGTGATGGGAAGGTTCATGGGAAAAGGTAGACACCTGAGTGGTTTCTGATCCTTTCATGTCAAAATGGTCCTCTGGGGTTCTAGCAGGTCAAAGCTTAACATTTCCTTGGCTCTTCTTCGAAGTTAAAGATTCAAGTTCAAGCCTTTCTTGATGAACTCTGATGTCATTTTCAGTACTCGGTGATTTGTTTGCAGCACAAGCCTGAGTGTTCAGTGTCGGGGACAATGCCTTATAATAGCACTAGTTAGGGACTAGTTTTATCCCTTTACAAGTTGGAAATAACTTGCAGCCAGGACTATGTCTTTCTTGATGTGTGTCTCCCTTCCCCACCAACAAGGGTGTGCAAAGAGTAGGTAACAGGTACTGGTTGGGATGGACTGAGAAAGGTGGAAGTATCAGTTGAGGCGGGGGGAGGGGGGTCTCTAAGCCCCCGAGTTGGGAGGGTAAGTGAGCAGCTGGAATCCAGGGTGATAATGATCCACTGACACAGGAGGAAAAAGGAAGTCCTGGGCACGGCAGGCAAGACAGAGCATTCTTCTGTTTGTTGTTCCTGAGGCTGCATGGAATGCGCAGGGTCACCAGGACCCAGATAATACAGCACTAGACCTGAAACTTCCTGCTGAGAAAAGATGAACTTTCCAGAGCCTCTTTCTCGTGCCCAGCTGATGAGCCTCCTTACTTGGGATTTAGATGCAACCAGCTCTAGGAGATGTCCAGGTCACAAGGGGAGAGTGGGAAACATGCAGGAATGGTCAAGGAGAGATGAGGGCCACAGCATTGCAGCTTCTATGCCCTCCCTCCTGACAGCCTGCCTCACCCATGTGTCCAGGGCGCCAGACCAGCCATCTGCCCGCCAGGCAAAGAACGGCTCTTGTATCCAAGAGTCAGGCCATTATGTAGCCTGACTTTCAAGTGGCTTTTTATAGAGTGCTCAAGTGATGGGCGCGGCAGAACGAATGAATACCAATGAGAAAGGCATCTGCTTTGCCAGGGAAATCAAGTTTATTAGCAGGTTACAAGGGAACGCCCTGGCATTTCGAGGGTTCCCTGGGCAAGTGAGAAAGGAACAGACCCCAGCGAAGGGAAGGGTGGGCAAGGAACGGTCTGCAGTAGGTGGGGTGAGTTTCGTGGCTGCCTTACTGGGGTGGCTCCAGCCACGCAAACTGTTTTCTGCCCCTTTTTGTCGAATGAACCAGTGCCGGGTCAAAGCTCTGGAACCTTGGGCCCTGCCTCCTTGCTCCTCTGGCAGCCCCTGGGCTCTAGCGCACGAAGGAGTTGCAGGGCCCACAGCGTGGGCGGGGGACACATGGCGTGCAGGGGGCGCAGGAATTAGAGACGCAAGACCCGGCGGATCCGCATGCATTCGTTGTGGCACAAGGGTTGCAGGGCAGCCTGGAGAAAACGAATGATGTGGAAAAGATGAATTGAGGGAGGCTTGTAGACTATATGAGCAGAATGCCTGTGGGATTTGACCTGACCTGTAACAGAGAAAACCACGGGCTCACCTGCTGTAAAGCTCCCTATCAAATTGCTTGATGGTCTTCCTACCATGTAGTGCCAAAAGTGTTAGACAGAAACTCTAGAACTCTGGCTTTGACTCACAACACTGTCCATTCCTAGTGAGTGACCTTGGGAAAGTCACTTAGCTTCTCCAAGCCCCAGTTTCTTCACCCGCAGAATGGAAAGAATACTGATCCAACCTGCTTGGCAGTAAATATAAGGTCAGATAAGGTAGCGTATGGAGATGTACCCTCTACGCAATACGGTCTTATAAAATGTAAGAAATATCATTGATCTTATATCTATACGATCACAGTAGAATGCAAAGAATTGGCTGTACAATTTTAGTTTGTGCATCAAACAATTCTTGCTTTTCTGTGTCTTTAATGATGGCCATATTATGTTTTCTGAGTTCTGTTTGATCATGTCTGGTGTGGAGGTATAATTTCCTTTTGAAAGTATGCAAACTTTGCCTGGAGTCCAACTGAGAAGCACGCTTATGTGAGCCTCATCAGATACCTCCAGCTGGCTACTCACTTGCAGTCCTCGCTCTCCAGCAGGCCCCGGTACGTGTTGATCTCACACTCCAGCCGGGCCCGCACGTCCAGCAGCACCTGGTACTCCTGGTTCTGCCGCTCCAGGTCACTCCTGATCTCAGCCAGCTGGGACTCCACGTTGGTGATCATGCACTGCACCTGGCCCAGCTGGGAGCTGTAGCGCGCCTCCGTCTCCGTCAGCGTGTTCTCCAGGGAGTCCCTCTGTGTGGGGAAGATAAAGAATGTCACAGAGCCGCTCCTCAGGAAGCTTCTCCATGGGGTTCCAGAGAAGTCCCAGGCTTCACGAGGTCAGGTGAGTGTGGCCCAAAGGGCACCCCACTGACTGCAGTTCCCCAACCTCACACTGGTCACCAGGAGGGCTGAACAACACCCACCAGGTTGTGCTGGGCCTGCAGCTCAATCTCCAGGGCGTTGACCGTGCGTCTCAGCTCGATGATCTCTGCCTGGCAGGACTGCAGCTGCTCCGAGCTGGACACCACTTGCTTGTTCAGCTCCTCGGTCTGAAATAGTACAGGGGAGAAGACAGGGTCAGACCCTGCCTCAAGGGCCCTGAGGGGCCAAGTGTCCTGAGTGGCCATGCGCTGAGATGCCCACCTGGGTGGTGAACCATTCCTCCACGTCCCTGCGGTTGGTCTCCACCAGGGCCTCATACTGACTCCTGGTCTCATTGAGCACACGGTTCAGGTCCACGGCAGGGGCTGCGTCCACCTCCACGTTGAGGCGGTCTCCAATCTGGCAGCGCAGGGTGTTGACTTCCTGTGGATGCAGAAAACGCAAGAGTGATTCTCCTCAATGAAGAATAGACTTTGCTCGTTGAAGCCCCGTTGGTCTATTTCCTTGGAAAAGAGACTGAGTGGAGCAGTCTGTGACAGCTCAAGGCAAAGCGATCTGTGCTCCACGTGGCACAGCTCCCTCCTCACACAACTGTGCCATGGCTCTTGGGCTCAAAAAGAATTCCCAAGGATTTGCTTGGATGCTGCCAAAAGATGAACTAATGCCTAACGTTCCCAATTTGCAGATTGGCTGCAGAAGACCTCATAATACAAAGAATTTTGACTGTACAATTTCAGATTGTATGGCAAACAATTCTTGCCATCAGATAAGATCATGGCTTGGCCCCTCTGGGAGAGAGAAGGAGGAACCCCAGAACATTTTTCAACAAGACTTTGAAAGAGTGGAGACTTAGATCCACCAAGCTTGATTCTGTGACCTTTGGGGAGAGAGATGACTTTGTGCAGATGAATACAGCTATGCTGAGGCTCATTCTATAGCTCAGTAATCAATCACAAGCTGATTAAGGGGCTCTAGGAAACTCACATGATGCACTAGTTTTGAGTGAAAGATACATCTTATCTGGGAACATGGATAGGTTTCATCTCTGTTTTTTCATTCATCATGAAGTTTGACATTTTTAAAGGAAAATCGTAAAGTCAAACCCAACCTCATATTCCAGTTTCTGCCATCCCAAATCATTCAAGTCACCCTCAGCCTGAGGCTGAGCCAGGTTTCTTCATTTCTCATTTCTGGTCTCACCTCCTCATGGTTCCTCTTGAGGCACAGCAGCTCCTCCTTCAGGGACTCCACCTGGGCCTCCAGGTCAGACTTGCAGAGGGTCAGCTCATCCAGAATCCTGCGCAGGCCATTGATGTCTGATTCCACCAGCTGCCGCAAGCCCAGCTCCATCTCGTACCTGTGCAAGGACAAGGTCAAAGCAGTGACCAGCAGACCTTTAAGACTCACAGGAATATTTGATAGCCCGCATGCACATAGCCTTTCCACTTTCTGCCAGGAGAAGCAGACATCAATGTGAAATCTGAACAACTCACTTGGTTCTGAAATCATCTGCGGCCAACTTGGCATTGTCGATCTGCACCACCAACCTGGCGTTCTCAGACTTGGCACACAGAATCTGAAAACAAGAGTCTACTATGAGGGCAACTTGAACTTGAGAATGTCTTATTGTTCAAGGACAGTTAGCGGCTGTTGCACCCCCATATGGCACCCCCTCACCTTCTGCTGGAGCTCCTCGATGGTCCGGAAGTAGGACTGATAGCTGGGGCACACAAAGGGCACCTGCTGCTGGCACCACTCCCGGATGCGGCTCTCCAGCTCTGCGTTCTCCCGCTCCAGCTGGCGCACCTTCTCCAGGTAGCTGGCCAGGCGATCGTTCAGGAACTGCATGGTCTCCTTCTCGCTGCCATTGAAGGAGCCCTCGCAGAACCAGCCACAGTTGCCCACATTGGCGGGGATGTTGCAGGCCCCGGGCAGGGTGCAGGTGTGGCAGCTGGGGGGCACGCAGGGCCGGGAGGAGCAGGTGGAGCGGCAGCTCATGTTGGGCAGACAGCAGTTGTAAGGCATGGTGTTGGAGGGAGCAAGGCACCCGGCTGAACACAGAGCCCAAGTTCTCCAAGGAGCTTGTGGATTTCCTTCCTCTGAGGAGGATTTATATTCCCTCCACAGAGGGTGTGGACATGGTATGTAATGTCTTTTTTCTTTCTATGTCTTCTCTGGTTTTCAAATGCCCTTCCCTCAGTCTGTTATTTGCCTTCCTCAGAAGAGTCCCTTGTCCCATAAAATTCTTTACTTGGGCTTCTTGCGAAGTCAGGACTCCTCTTCAGGCAGTATACCCATAAAATCAGAGTTTTGTGGTAGATCTTAAAAGAGTCCACACAGTCTAGCCCAGGTATCTGCCCTTGTTAATTGGGAGTTGGTCCATCCAATGACATTCTTCTGTGTTATGTGATCCTGTAAACCCACACTCAGACTCATTTCCTGGCCCACCTGACATTTCGAGGGAGGAACTGGGATTGAGTCAAAGAAGTTGCATTCAACTCTTTTCCCATCTGCTTTAAGGGAAGAATCCTTCAATGGTGCAGCATCCCAAGCCTTGGAAGCCTTGAGTGGATAAGGACTGAGTTGGGCCATGGCTGAGGAGAATGAGCAGCTGTTTGTGGAAGGCCTCCTATATTTCTTGAACACAGGTTGTAGAGGAGTTTCAAAAGAAAAGGTTCTGATAATTAGTTTAAGAACAGAGAAGGCTCTGGAGGTAGAGATCATTTGGAAGGAGGGCTGAGAGATCCATATAAATGTGTTTTAACTGTCCAGGAAAAGTATCTGGGGCTGGCTTGGAAAAGAAAAAAGGCATTGCTAGTCAAACCTTACCACTGAAATGTCCATAACATTAGACCAGCGTGAGCAGATAATTGGGGAAGTCGAGAGCTTGCCCAAAGGAGCCTCCTCAAGGAGGTTGATCTTAAAACTTCATGTGAATTGACCTTATATTCCATCATATGCCCATGTTGGCTTTAATATTTAAAAAAAAAAAAAAACTTTTACAATTTCCAGTTAAACTTTCTAAGATTTTGCCCAATCCTCTCAGTGAAATTGACACACCCAGAAGATGGATCACATCCTTTCCTGGGCTCCCATCCCCAGCCTTACTGGGTTATGCACAATCTGGTTTAAGAACCAAACGTTAAAATGTACCGAGGAGGGCTCTGTGGTTGTATAATTGAATCCAAGGACTTGGGCACCAGGACAGAAACTGCTGAGAAATAGCAGAAGCAGAGCAAGCTTGGAGTCATGCAGGGTTGATTTGGGAGGGGAGGGAAGGCACCAGAAGGTCTGTGGAAAGGGGTGGCCAAAGTTCTGAGTATATAAAGGTTGCATAATTATAGGCACCACTGGGGTACCCCCTGCATCTTGGGTAGCAGCATCTCAACTTCCATTGTGGCTTTGGCTGCCAGCCAGAGTGGTAGTTTTATTGACAACTTATTGGAGTCCTTTTCCCCAACAAGCTTTCATGATGGTACTCATGAGGCACTCCGCTTGGGTCTCAGATAAAAGGTCCTCCATCTACCCTCTCCAAGGCCATTATCTCGCCACTTATTATAATGCCATTCAGATGGAAAGCCCCACCACACTACAAAGAAGCCCCAGACTTATAATAAAACCAAAATTTCTTTGCTTTCCTCCCAGGCAATTAAAGGGGCAGAAATAGGTGGGTCCTGAGGCAGGCACCACTGAGACTTTCCAGAGGAAGAACACAAGGCCAGGTGTAGGGACCTTCTGTCTCACTTCAGCTGGGCTTGGGACAGATGGAAAGCCCTGTCAATCAGACTGATGCACGTTTGCTCATAGGGAACAGCACTGGCCTCCTGCTTCCTGCCTCTTGTCAGCCTGCTCCAGAGCCTGCTCCGTTTCCAGCCCAGAGCTGTTCCTCACTCCTGCCTTCCTCCCTACCCAAGGACACTGGCCCTTGAGCACAGACCGATGGCAGCAGCTCTTCAAGCTCTTTGGTCAAGCCCACTGATTGGTCAGCACAGCCTCACGGGGACTTTAGTCCAAAGAGAGTGTTTAGGTCTAAGAATAAGAAGATTCAAGAACTGGGTCAACAAAAAAGCAAAGCCAGAATTTGCATACAATGCCGAGAGACCAGAGAAATGGAAACTGGGAGCAGGGTGTTGAATAAGAGATAAGAATGGACCAAGAGGCAAGGAAGGAATCCTCAGAACCTCAAGTGGCCACGGTACTCAGACAAAGTGAGCCCATCCTCAAACGAGTGAACCTGGAGAACACAATGCTGAGAAGTAGCCAACGCGACCCAAATCCATGGACAGAAGATTGGCCCACCCTGCTGAGTGTCCTGCATGATGTAAATAGAGATGATTCAGAAGAGATCTATAGACATGGGACCACAGTTCCAGAGGCCTCCAAAAGAAGTGACGTTTCCCGAGGTGCCCAGACCAGAACATCACCTCCGCTATCCAGTCTGAGATTTGTTTGTGGCTGAGAAATACAAGGTTGTCTAAAGCAGCATAAGGTTAGAAGGCGACAACACCACCTGTTCCTGAATGGTACGGACAGGTATGGTATGGACAGCGGAAAGAAGAAAGAAGCAGAGGGGGTCAGAGCTGCACTGGCTTCAGGTCACAGCCAACCAGCATCCACACCGATGATGCAGGAATGAACAGGTTACAACCAGAGATTCCTTTTCCCCTGCTGGCTGCCCCGCAGGTGCAATGGCACAAGAATTCAGAAGAGAGACAGCAGACGGAGTGACCGGTGAGTGAACACA
Organism: Callorhinus ursinus; assembly: GCF_003265705.2. Taxonomy (NCBI): domain Eukaryota; kingdom Metazoa; phylum Chordata; class Mammalia; order Carnivora; family Otariidae; genus Callorhinus; species Callorhinus ursinus. The sequence continues at coordinate 127,909 of NW_027397170.1, forward strand.
ATGCTGCCATCCCTTGTAAATCTTGCCTCTATCTTGCAGTGTTTTTAAAATACCAGTAGGCTTGAGTGAATTTGCTTCTTGAACTAGTGGGGGAAAAGGGACTCCTGCACTGTAAGGTCTTTGAGAACTCACACAGGGTAGGAGTCGACTTTGTGTACTCTCTTGATTTCCTAATTGAAATATCGGCAAATTGTATTCACTCAAAGAGAAATTGAGCAGTTGAGAGACAATCAAGCCCACATTCTTTCTTTAGATCAATTTTATTCAAAGCACATTTATTGTGCAGCTTCTCCAAGCTGGGCACACGTCTACATTGGAACAGAAGAATCATAGCTCTGGTAGAGGATTATATTTTTATAAGCAATTCAGGCTAATATGGGTCCCCCAAAATATCTGAGAAACAACAAGAAGGTAAGGAAGTGAGATATTTAAGAGCTGTGAGATGGACATATCTGGAAATCTGTATTTAGTGTAACTAGGAAATTGCATATACAACATTAAGGGCAGAAGTCATTTACTGAACACCTGCCAAACACCTGGCACAGCCCCAGGGCTGGGGACGGGGACGAAGACAGGGGACGGTGGGGAGATGACATGCTACGGTCCTGCTGAGCACACAGGCCCACAACAAACTCTAATGTAAAGTGATGTAATTGGGTCCTTCCCCCCACCCAAAAGTTTCTTCCTCCCTCCTCCACTTCTTCCCGCACCTATTCCTGCCCCAACCTCCAGTTGGACCATTTTAAACCAGTTTCTGATTCTCTGCCTGGAGATGGGGGATGACACCATTTCAGGTCATTTACCTGTATCCCAAAGGAGACTTAGGAGTAACCCCACTCTCTAGGCGACTCAGGGGTAGGATTCAAACAAGTGGTCTCATCAGAGCCCTAATCCCTTTAAGAATCTTGTCTTCCATCAGGCCTGGTCATTAGTTTTTTTGATATTTGGTTCTTGTTGCTTTGAAGACCACAGCTGAGTGGTATGGTTGCCCCGAGACATCCCCAGAGGCTCCATGGCATTAGGGTGAGCTGCCAAGCAGGTGGAAGAGGTCTCCGGGGACGCAGTATGGGGTGGCAGAAGAAGGAGAGGCAACGTTAAATCAAGCAAGTGAAAGAGGAAGTGTCGAAGGGCCTGAGATTCATGTGGGGAAATGGGGGTGACACGTGAGCCAGCTGGTGAGCAGGCACAAGTCTGCCACCCTCGGGATGAAAGAGATCTACTGTGTGGCAGAGGCATCTTGGTGGAGGGCCTTGGGGCACATGTTTAGGATGTCCAGCAACCCAGCAGGAAGAAGGGAGAGGCAAGCAAGGGAGCTTTGGGCACGAAATCCAGCATACAGGGAGCCTCAGCTGAAAAAGACCAGTGGATGGCCAAAGGCCAGAAGCTCAGTCTGAAATGCGATTGGGGTGAGGAGGACCATGCGGGTGGGAGTTAACACCAGGAAGATTCTCCTTGCAGAGATTCGCAGGCCCTGTAAAATCCATCTGAGCCACCTCACCCCAGCATCAGACAGTGGGTGTGAATGGGCAGTTTTATGCAGATGTACCCCCAGCCCTTAGCAGCTGAGTGCAGGGACAGGGCAGTGGGCTTGAGAGAGAGACCACTGGGAGACCTCGGGGGTTCATTTCCTTCCCTAACCCTGAACTTCTCCTCCTGCAAAATGGGGAGCCTGTTCTGCCTCTCCAGAGAGTTTGGGGGATTTCAAATTGGATAGCCTGTGTGAAAGTGCATTTTAAGTGGTGAAGGGACAGATAGGTAAGCGATTCTGTTTCTTTCTCCTCCTCTTCCTTGGTAGACAGAGTGTTTTTAACAATAGCAGTGGGTGAGTTGAACTTCTTTCATGATTTCCAGTCATTAAAATTGCCAGGGTTCTCAGGCTATTTTGAAATGCTGTACAACCTTTATTTCTTGCACTGCCCTTTGTGGCAGAAATTCTCAGCAGTGGTTCTGCTAGCATAAACACTCTACCCTTCCCTTCAAGGAAAAGGAATCAAAACAAAGGGGTGATTATGATTCTGTCATCCTGCAGACACAATCGGAGACTTGGCCTCTGTGAGGCACAGTGGTCAGGAGCACAGTTGCTGGAGGTAGACAGCCTGGATCTGAATCCTGGCTTCACCACCTACTAGCTGTGTGACCTTGGGCATGTTACTTAACCTCTCTGAACCATGGTTTCTCACTCCAAAATGGGGATAATATGAGTTTATATACATAAATTTATCTATAACTTAGACGAGTGCCTGGCTCATGGTAAGAGCTCAATGAATGTGAGCTTCAATGATGATGATGATGGTGGTGATGATGGTGGTGGTGATGATGATGGTGATGATGGTGGTGATGATGGTGGTGATGATGGTGGTGATGATAGACTATTTGGTCTCCAGGGAAGCTCTTCACACCTCCCCAAGCAGAGTGATCCCTCCACCCAGCATTTCTTCCCAGGAACCCAAACCACTTCACACACACATACGTATACACCACACACACACACAAACAATGTCTCATCAAAGCTCCTCTTTTAATTATAATTAGAGCACTGGATGTGAACTTAAGAAACACGGGTCAATTACCCTGGGGCACTGACTCATTTCATGTCACCAGAAGAATCCCTCCACCACTCAATGACTCACCTTCTCTCCCTCTCCTTAAAAGGGAAAAACAATGCTTAGCTACTGTCATGGTGCAAGAATAAGTGGGTTTATTTTGTTAGACCTCTTTGAACTTGTTGGATGAAAGGAGCTTTTTAACTACAAAGGAAGAGGCAAAGGTATTTGGGCCAGGTGCTAAATTAAGACTTAATCAAGATTGTTCTTTCTTATTGGGACCTACCCTCAGAGATGGGTCACCTGGGACGCCTGAGTGGTTCAGTCGGTTAAGCATCTGCCTTCGGCTCAGGTCATAATCCCAGGGTCCCAGGATCGAGCCCCATGTCAGGCTCCTTGCTCAGCAGGGAGCCTGCTTCTCCCTCTGCCTGCTGCTCTCCCTGCTTGTGCTCTCTCTCACACACACAAATAAATAAATAAAATATTTTTTAAATCCTTAAAAAAGAGAGAGAGAGAGAGAGATGCCCCCTGTACCCTAATGCCGGTACAGCTTGAGAAAAAGAGCAGAGGCAGAGTGGAGGAGAAGGGTGTAACAGCCTCTGACCCTTCCAGATTCCCTGTGTTGGAAGTCCTGTTGCTTCCCAAGCAAATTGGTCCTGTCTGCACAGATGGTGGCCAACAAGTAGGATTTGGGATTTGAGAGCAGTTGGAGACGCAACAACCAGGCCCTGGCTTAAGATCTCTCCAGCCTTGGGGCTTGGGGCTATGGTCACTCCTGTACCAGGATGGGCTGGACTTTGTAAATTTCTCAGCAGGCTACTCTGATTCGGAGAGCTCACGGAGCAGAGGGAAGACAAGAACCAATGCGTGGAGTCAGTGTGTCAGCTCTGCTTTAACACTTGTAATCTCACCAATCAATAAGACCTAGACAGCAGGGGGTCATAGAATTTGGGGACTAGAAAACCCCCTAGAACCACCTCATTCGGCCCCATCAGATGCCTGAGTAACCTCCTCAACATCTCTACCAGGTGGTTAAAAAGACCCTGCTTGAATGCCTCCAATGATGGGGAATTCGCTGCTTCCCCTCTTTGGCCAGCTCTGATGCTGTTTTCTGGAGACATGCTGTTTTTGGCCGTGGCTGCCTAAACATGGAGCTTCTGATTCATGTGTCTACTGCCTACAAGGTCCAAGCCAGGCAGCTTCAGAGGGCTTGCTAGTGGAGCCCATGAGGGAGCTTGGGTGGGTCTGTTTGGCCTTTTCTAGACTGATAGTCTGACAGGTTGGGCAACCACCATCCTTTATACATTCAGCATTTCACAGCGTGCAGGGAAAAGGCGCTATCTTGATCAAATGAGGCACTGCTCACACACAGGATCCTTAGGAGGCTGTGGCCAACTCCTTCCACAGTGTATCTGGCCTATAAGGGGCTCAGTCCCCAAATAAACCCCCTAACCCAGGGGTTCTCAAACTTGAGTATGCATAGAATCACCTGGAAGGCTCAGTAAACCAGACTGCTTATTCAGAAAGTCTGAGGTGGGGCCCAAGACTTGGAATTTCCTAAAAGTCCCCAAGTAAAGCTGGTACGACTGGTTGGAGGACAACACTTTTAGAACCTCCACCTTAAATCTACTCATCCTTATGTTTTTTTCCCTTCAGAGCTTCCCAAGTATGGGCTTTGGGCCTAATTCAAAGAGACCAGGGTTCAAGTCTTGATTCAGCCACCAGCTGCTCCCTCTTTGCAGGCTTTGGCAGAACCCCTGTGTCACAAGATCTGTAAAGCCCAGCACTGTGCCTTGCTCGCCCTGGGCCTGTGATCACAAAAGTTTACTTTAAGTAGAGTATTCTAGGGGGTCCCGGCAGCACCTCTGACCTGAGCTTTTCCTTTGCACAAGGACCAGAGGCTTCATCCTGATAAGGGGGGGATTTCAGTTGGTTCGCATATTTTAACAGCTCTGTAAATCTGGCTCTAAATAGGTTTTAGATACCCAATTACAGCTGGGTATCTCTCAGCGGCACCATTTTGTGACAGGCCTATTTTTAACTGTGGTCCTGGCTGGCTTTGCCATCTCTCAGAACCCTCCGATGAGGGAGCCCCAACCCCTGCTTCTGTGGGAACAGCTCAAGGGGCCCTCAGCAACACTCTTGGCATGAGGTGGAGACACTGACCACAGGCCCTGGGCTCTTCATGCTGCAGAAGTGAAGTTTATTAGCAAAATAAAAACCAGGCTATCTACCACTTCTCAGACTGTGAAGCAACAGAAGAGAGCAAAAGGAGTGTTTAAGACACTCTAAATTTTAGAGAGGAAGCCCAAATCCAGGGGCCTGGGCTAAGCCACTGGACTAGAAAGCCCATCAGCAGAGAAGCACTGCCTGGCATCAGCCCCCCGCCCAGCTGGCCAAGGGAGCAAGGCCTCAGGGGCCAGGCCTGCAGAGTGGAACCAGTGGGGCTGCAGACGGTTCCCATCTCCCTCAGGCTGAGGAGTGTGTCAGCATCGAGGTGTTGAGCTGGGGCCACAGGAGGCCCGAGGAGGCCCAGAAAGGCAGGGAGAGCAGGGGGTACAGGCTGCAGGGACTGGGCGGGGGGTGCTGGAGGCTGGGGTCGCACATGGGTTGCAAGGGAGCCTGTGGAGAGAAAAAGATGAGATGTTTGAAATACTGACGTCATAAGTGCATGAAAGACGAAAGTATACAGACACTTCAGAATCGGAAAAGCAAAAGGGGATTGTAGACCTTGGAGGTCCTGCTGGGCCTAGAGAGTCCACAATGGAGCTGGGACCAGAGCTCACCGTGCCCCTGTGCAAAACCAGGGCTTCCAGCCCCGGGCAAAGGAACACGGATGAGAAAGGCAGAAAGGCTGGCCAGGCAAGAGCAGGCCAGAGGTTAGCTGCCCTCCGATTGACATATAACCCCTAGTCTTGTTGATTATTGCTTAACGGGGTGTTCTATCCACCTTACCTTTTGCACAGCGCAATGGAAGGACAAAATGAAAGAATGGCTGCAAATGCCCTTAGCAATGTTCTTTAACCTTGAGTATGAAGAATCCCTGTTACTAGAATACTTCTTCCAGAGAGAATTTAGCAAAACCTAAATGCACTGAGCTCTCAGTATTTCAGCCCCCCCGTGGCAATGATTGGCATCTGGGAACATAATGTGGCCCGCAGAATGGATGGCATGAGCTGAAAAGTTCCCGAATACCCTCCTCTACATCCAGGCGGCTCACCAGGCTTAAGTTTGTCCCCAGAGATGCGGTCTGCAATGCCACCCCTCCTTTCAAATCATCCCCACAAGAGGTCTCTGCTTTTACACATGACACTGGCACAAACGTCAGGGTACACACTTGCAATCCTCGCTCTCCAGAAGGTTCCGGTACGTGGCAATCTCACATTCCAGCCGGGCCTTGACGTCCAGCAGCACCTGGTACTCCTGGTTCTGCCGCTCCAGGTCAGCCCGGATCTCGGAGAGCTGTTCCTCCACGTTGCTGATCAGGATCTGCATCTGGGCCAGCTCGGTGCCAAAGCGAGTGTCAGCTTCACACAGGGAGTTCTGCAGACAGTCTTTCTGTAATACCAAAGGGGGAAGCAGGTGGAAAATCATGGACTGCAGCCCTCAGTCTCTCCAGTAAGACTGTGACACCCCGGGGGGCGGAGCAAGATGGCGGAGGAGTAGGAGACCTGGATTTCGTCTGGTCTCAGGAATTCAGCTGAATAGGGATCAAACCATTCTGAACACCTAGGAACTCAATAAGAGATTGAAGATAAGAATAGTAACAACACTCTGAACAGAAAAGCGACCACTTTTTGGAAGGCAGGACGTGCGGAGAAGTGAATCCGAGGCGATATTCGGGAGGATAGACGGCGGGGGAGGGGGCCTCCATCGGCCGCTTCTGGCAAGTGCTAGAGCCGCGGAGCACAAAATCGGACCTTTTAGAAGTCGGCTCTGCGGAGGGTCGTCGCTCCAGTGGCTAAGCAGAGGGTGGAACGCTCGCAGGACAGTGTGGTCTCAGGACCCTCGGGGTCACAGAAAAACCGGGGGTGCCTGAGTGTGGCAGAGCTCCCAGGGATCGGAGCGGGAAAGCCGGCTGCAGAGACGGAGCTGAGGCGTGGGCTCTAAGCTCAGGGTTGCCATAAACTGTGATCCGCGGCCCAGTCG